>NC_045129.1:900000-1085135 GCF_007655135.1 Punica granatum
CTTTAATAAAAAATAATTATAGCAATTATCTGAGTGATTAGTATCAAATCCCTAATTTCATGCAATTTGATCGGTGCTTCCTTACGTCACGGGCGAGTATATATCAGCAAACGGATTCCCGCTGTGACTGATACCTCTCTATCGAACTTATGAGCCCATGAAGTTCAAGTATGGGCCTAATCTTTGGCAATATCAATATTAAGGCCGAGGGCTAAGTTGGCCCAAGAAGCCGAACAAGGCCCGGCCCATGGAGAAACGTAATATTCTTTATCGCGGGGGAAAGCACGAGCAGCGTCAGACTGTTATCTGGTGTCGTCTTCTTCATCACGTTCTTCTCCCACGCAGCAATGGCTGCAGAGACCTACGCCATGAAGAACCCTGAAAAGATCCACGCAGACGTCCTCCTCAATGCCAGAGAAGCTTGCTACAAGGTCGCTCGTCTTCCTAATTCCTTCGGCACGGGAGCTCAAGACTCTTTCCCTCGTCCTTTATGCTGTCTTACATTTCTGAGGAATGTGCATTGGTTCTGATTCACAGGCTCGTGATGCTTTCTACGAATGTCTGGAGAAGCAATCCGACAAGAAGCCGACGGAGATTGGATCTGTTGGGCTCTTATACCCTGCTGAGTGCAAGAAATCGAGGGCAGAGTTTGTCAAACAGTGCCGAGCTTCTTGGGTATGTGTCAACCGATTTTTTCAGCTCGAAGAAATGTAAAGAAATATTGTTAAACAGTGGCCGCCTGAGCTTAATTTTCAGTCCGAAAGAAGTGAAACTGATGTTGTCCCCCCCGACTTTCCAATTTCATAGAACCAGTGGGAAGTAGTAGTTAGCTAGAGTTGAGATTGGAAAGTTCTGCTCCGTTTGCTATTCATCCATGTCAGGTGGAGTTATCCAATTATTGCACCATTTTGTTGCTGTAACCGAGCTGGAGCAAAACTCAGGCAGTTTAGGACCATCAAAAGGGCAGATCAGTGTAGTATTAACAGGCATATGAGGCAAAATTCAATCGTCTTTAAGAGATTTTAGGCCTCGTTGTGGATGCATTCCTTATGGTATATACCTTTCGGTGCGTCGATGATACAGTTTCTCTCAGCTCCACCTTCAAGGATTGTATTGACATTATGTTCTGTGATGGTCTGGAGTTTTGATTAAGATTTTTTTGGGTTTTGATTCCTTTTCTGGGTGAAATTCAGGTGAAGCATTTTGATCGGCTGTATTGTAGAAACAAGACGGTGCAGAGACTTCTGGACGATAAGGATTCGAAGCGAGGTCCTATGTCTCTTCCACAACCTTACACTTTCAAACCTACTAATTGAAATGCTCGGAATTCAAGGTGAGGTGAGTGTACTTCAGTCGTTCTTGATGAACCATTGATAGATTTGTTTTTTTTTTTTCTTTTTGGCCTCGAACCAGTGATAGATTTGAAGCTGCAATCTCACAAAAAGTGCTGTTACTCGAGTTTCCATGTAGATGGTTTAGGTTAGCAAATAGAACATGTTACGGAATTAGAGGATTGAGGTCCTGCTGGGTCTGTGCCTTGAAAAAATAAAAGGGGGTTCTGTACCGACATTGGGCATAGGGTAGGAGTGACGGAGCTGAATCCTCATTTTTCAGTCTTGCAGATGACAAGAACCCTTGTTGAGGACAAAATCTAATGGAAACATTGTTTGGTTTATTGCATTAGCTGCTGTTACCTTATTTACCAGTTTCAGTGCCGAGTTCCCTGTTTCTTCTGTTACTTGCTCCAGTCGATCTGCTTTTTGATCACATATAGGTTTCTTAGCAGATGCAAAATACTAGTGAGAAACCTCTGCACAGGTTTAGATCAACCCTTTTTTTGTGCCCTCTTGCTGAAATTGGGATTCTTTGTTCTTTTGGGCTTTGTCAGCTATAGGATTTGCAACCAAGTAAATGAAATGTATTTAGACCAATAAAATTCTTCATAGCCTCACGGAAGACTTGCCTCCGACTAATATCGACTCGACCAAAGTCTCTGTCTTTGGTATAGGATCGGTGAATGTGTTACAGTGGAGACAGATCAGACGATTGGCTTGGAAACCACAGGAGGGTTTTGAATGAATCCCATTACGAATTCCGAAATTGATCCAGCTTAAGATGATCCAGTCCATAATGAGGTAAGGCCCAAGCTAGTTAGGCTCATAATATTAGCTGCGGGCTTCACGATCGTCAGTGGGCTTTCGGAGCCGGATATTTGTTATCATGAGAGGGGGTCCCTGACAGTAATTATGGGCTTTGTTTGCTTCATAAGAGCTCTGGGCCTGACCTAGAAGTAGAGACGGAAGGCCCATGTGACGTAGTTTATATAGCTTGTAAACCAACGATTATTGTTCTGGCCCATTTAATAACTGATTTGCATGCATTAAGGTCAGCCTACCATGCGGGCACTAATCCCTGTTAGGCTCGTACCACTTCTCATGCTACCATAATACATATCGTGTTTGTGTGTATATTATAGGAAGAAATTGTCGAGTCAGGCAAAGAGACAATATTACAAATTCCGGGGCATCTTCTGGAATTATTATTGTTTGATAGAGAGAGGCTTCCACTCTCAATTTGATTATTTGATATGGGAATTCAATTTGGACATGTTGGGGTTGACCGAGCAGTAGGCGTGGACTGAATTAGATCAGAGTGCCAGAGCAGACCAACCTTAGTCGCATCCCACTCTTCCCATGTCCTCCAATATTATATATTATATTCATCTCGGTTGCAAAATGTACGGATCAGTGCTTGTTGATCTAATAATGTTATTCCAATATCACTGTCAATATATATATTTTTTTGCAGATTTAATTTAATATAAGCCGTACATATATGTGTGTTTACGTGTATATACTTTTTATTATTATCAGATGCGATATGTATGTCGGGATGTATATTGAAAGGATATATATGTTTTGTGGGTGTTTTTGAAGTGGTTGAATGTCGAGTTGTATGTTCTATCTTGGTGCAAGAAATGGGTGACGTGTAGTCAAAGGGGGTTGTCTAGAACCAAGAACAAATCGCAAAACACGAGTAGCAAATTCGAAGAAATGGTTAACAATGGATCAAATTTAACTATGTATAGATCATATGCTTTCGAGATTTGATTAGTTCATTGACGTACCGTCATAATTCTTTTTCGCTTTGACCAATAATTTTTTTTAAAAAAGGTTAATTAAAAATTCATCTTTGCAATCTTTTTTTATTCTTTTTTTATTTAAATGTCCCTAAAATAAAAAAAATTAAAGGTGGAAATGAGTGTGCAGTTGACTTGATCCAATCTCAACTGCATCCGTTTTATTAATTCAGTTCAAATCACTTTTTTTTTAATACAATTCTTCGTCTAAATACCAAATAACTCGAGGCATTCAGCCGACCCAACCGCCTAAAGTTATTAACAAAGTTCCCACAGCTTTTCAGATAGTTAGATAGATACCATGTAATCAACTACTATTGATCTTAATTATCAACTAATTATTTAGTCGATAATTCCTCGAGTATAAAAACTTATGCATAGATATAAAATTAAAATGATCCCGGTATTTAAAAGATTAAAAAAAAAGATTTCATCATAATGATAATAAAAGGAACAAAAAGAGAGCACGAGTTAAATAATATTAAAGGAAGAATTTCTAACAATTAACGAAACCTAAACCACATATGTATAATAATAACAACATAACCAAACGAAAGTCCTTGGGATTTGGTCGATACTGTCGTCTTATACTTGCTGTCGTTTGTCGTTTCAGTTTTAGATTCAGGGTTAGTTCCTCTTCTCTCTCCTCTTCTCGCCGAAAGTCTTAAGGACATACGGTGTCGTCTTCTGTAGCCTAATAATTCGGACAGCAGTTGGATCCACGTCAGCGGACGGTCGGATGACGCCGTCCTCACGACTTGGAGACGGATGCGGCGTCCTTTGCGGACGAGCCGTCCGGGCCGCCGCCGTTGGCTCCGGCCGCCGACTGGACGGTCAGCACGGACATGCTGGGTGAGGTGGGCCCGTCGCCGTTGGATGCGGTGAGAGGGTTGCCGTGAGCAGCAGCCGAGGGACGGCTAGAGTGGCAGGTGGCGGTGGAGATGGCAGTGGCGAGGGAGATGGGCATGAGGCAGAGGCCCTTGCCCTGGAGGTACTGCATGGCTGAGCCCATGTCCTCCTCCATGAGCTTGGCCACCTGGTGCTCCGTCACCGTTAGGCTGTCGTTGGCAGAGCCGTTACCGTTCCGTCCTCCGCCGTTACAGTCACCACCGCCTGCTCCCTGCAAATACATACAATGGAAAAACCTTTTCATTGGTCTATGAGAGAGAGAGAGAGAGAGAGGGTGATGGAATCTGTAAAAGCGAGCACGCGTGCTGCTTTTGCTTGTCGTTTTGTGTTCATTAAAAATAATTTTCTTTCGTTTGTTTTCTTCCTTTTTAACGAAAAGGGGCGACGAAAGAGACATTTTTAATTTTAGTAGATAAACGAATGAATGGGTCAGGTGGTGCTGTGTAAACTTAATAGCAGCTTATGTATTTATCAAAAAGAAAAGAAAAAAAAATAAAAGATTGTAGCTTATGTGAATCTTGGGCTTCATAATTTTCCTATCATTCATATTCAATGTAATTGTTGGATTCATGGGAAATGCACTGCTTATATTGGCCGAAGATAACACAAATTTACCCATCATCGAGGATCAAAACAAACAAACCATTAATTTTGGTTACTACTATTGACTTGCATACCAAGATGTATCTAAATTTAACATTTTTTTCGTCCAATATTATGACATGGTCTTTCGAAAAACACTATGACAATAGTTCGATCAGGACTATTAGCAACTAGAAAAAAGAGAAATTTAAGGAGAAGCATATGGGAATTTACCTCAGATGACATATAAGCAACAAGGGGAGCAACAGCGGCCGCCCCACCCAATCTGCTCATGCTCAGTACCTGTCTCCCCCCCAATGTACAAAATTAAATTCGAGAAAAAAAAACATAAATAAAAACTGGCCATTTAATTTCCAATCTTCTTATATTATTATATACTTTAATCACTTCCAACTCACACTTACATGTTCTAAATAAATAAAATATTGTCCAGTCATTTACTCATACGTCTGATATTTATTAAAAAAAGAAGAAGGGATCATATGCTCCCTAGGAACTATATAATGTCAACCCATGGGAATCATTCCATCTTCAATATAAAATTCTCGTTTTTACAGAACAGGGACAGAGAGGGAACCTTGACTTGGAGCTGGAGGAATTTTACATAATCGATGATCTCATCGAGCATTGATGCCTTGTCCGTCTGTCATTCCATCAAAAACCTCCACATCAAATCACAAATCAATTTTAATTTCATTTCCCCGAAAAGAATTGAGGAAAACATGTATCTATTATTGAGAATACATCTGGAGATGAAGACGAGACTTTATTCCGAAGGCCCGAATAAACTGATAATTTATCGATCGGTCTTTAATGGATTGCGAGAATGCAAAGAAATTCTAATTGATTTTGCGATAAGAAATGATAAGCAGACTGAGGCATGTCTCAAGGATGGAAGAACAACGGTAACTCCGACGGAAAAGCCTACTTTTCAGCTTTGTGGGGGTAGAGACGTAATTAACGGTTGAGCCGTCCTTTTAACGAAAATCAAGATTTGGAGCTACAAAAAACCACCCAAGAATTGGCTCAAAATTACTTGTCAAAGCCACTCTGACTGAACTAGCGGTTATCTCCGTAGATACAAATGGAAATGGAACCGACCCACTTCTTCTTCGGAACAGATTAGGCGATAGGGATCAAAATTATAATAATTAATTAAATTTTTTATCAATATTGGAAATCATCATTAATATTTGTCGTCCGTCTACTTTACCTTGTTGCCGTTGGGAACGAGCTCCTGCAGAGCCTTCATTCTCTCTGCAATTCTCTCTCTGCGTAACTGCGAGCACAGAAATCAATGGAGTAAACTGGAAAATTAATCACTCACACTCGCTCTTGAAAACCATGACCATGAACAGCACAACCAAAACTGAAACAAACCCTATCCATGCCCAATGCATTAATGGAAGTAAAACACATGACATGACATGACAAGACACGACATGAAAGTCAAGATTCTTCGGGCTCTTAACGTTAACTTACTCGCTCGGCTATGCTGTGGGGGTCGGTGGCCTGGCCTCTTCTGGCCCTGACCCTCTGCCTGGGCTGGCCGCTGGTGTTGGTGGTGTTGCCACCGCCTCCGGAGGCAGTTGTTGTTGACGCACTTGCAGCCGGGGCTGGCTTTGTACCTTGCCCCTGAGCCCCGAAGCTCGGAGTGCCCCCCTGGGGACAAAAAAGAGCTCAAATATCATAATTAATGGCGGATTTGAATTTGTAGTGCTTATGATTATTTATGTTGTTGGGAGGGGAAAAATGGAAAATACAAGAACCTGAGGATGGTGAAACTGTGGAGACTGGTTTAATAGTTGACCACCACCACCACCATGGAGAGATCCAGCGAAACCGTTATACAAAGCTTGCACTGACTCATCTACTCCCTGCAACAGATTTGCCAAAAAGAAAAAATCAGAACCACAGCTGACCAAATTCTGACCACGCTCTGCTCCTCGGAGTGAAACGATTGATTACCGGGACATCGCTGGGGGATCTCTCGAATCCCCTGCCCATCAGCATCTGCTGCTGCAGCAGCAAGGCCTTGGCCGCGGCTGCCGCCGAGGTGGAGGAGGAGCCGCCACCGCCGCTGATCTGGTGCTGGCGCAGCTTGGAGGCCAAGATAGCCGACTCATCGAAGTGGGTGCCAAAAGGGCCAATGGAGTTACCGTTGCTGTCGGGGGCGGGGTCGGGACCGTCAGCAGCAGGGTTGAGGTCGGCCCAGGAGGGGTTGATGGTGGAGAACATCTGGTCGAGGAAGTCGTGGTCACCTGCGGCGGGGTCGAAGCTGTGGGACCCATGGATCGGGTTGTGAAGGTCTTGGAGGGAGATTTGGTGGTGATGGGAGGGAGACATGTTGTTGTTGTTGCCGTTGTTGAGGAGGGAATTCATGTTCATGCCTCCTTGCATTTCTCTGCTACAAGGTTGCATTTCAGAGACCAGGAAAGAGACAGCGAGAGACAGAGAAAGAGAGAGAGAGCGAGGAAAGGAGGTCTTGAGAATGGTTTCGTTTTCAGACTCTGTATGTACGGGACATGCAGAAGGGGAAGCAATTAAGCATCCTTTGGGTCTCCTTTATGTTATGTTCAAAAAATAAGAAAAGAAAAGAAAAATATCTTATATATTATTATTATTATTATTATAGGGAAAATAATACATAGTAATATATACTTTCATTACCTCACGGAACAAAATTGACCGTAACTTTTCACAATCTTTCCTTCATCGGATATGCTTGAAAATCTTGATGCGCACATCTTTTGATATGATAATTATTATGATTTTCTGAATCTTTAACGAGATGGAGCTTTATATACACCAGCCCCTGCGATGATGTTGTACGTAAGAGGCTATTCCCGTTGTTCTGGTTTAATCAATGAGTGTTTGCATCGGCATGAATAGCATACTAGTCCATGATTGGGATGCCAACACATAAATCATACAACATATACTATATACGTAGTTATATATCTTTTTGGATATGAGAAGAAGATAAAAAGAGAAAAAGATGAACATATCAGTGCCTGCATCCTCACATCTAGTCGTACATCAGCTGTAACTGAGGTACGTACCTCATAATATTTATGTGCAGGGGATATTATTATAAAGAATTTTCGAAATTTCTTGGCTTTGTTTGTGTTGGAGTTGCTAGTTGTCAGCGTGTGAAGTGGCTGAACTAACCCAGTTGGTGGTTATAATTATGTATTAAATGTAAGTATTAATTAACTATTTCTTATAATAATTTTAAAAGAAAATAGATACTTAAAAAGAAGAAAATAGTGATTTTTTTTTATTTTTTATTTTTTTACAAAAGTGAACTCTATTTTTATGGGCTGATGAAACGTGTAAGGGCCGACCACGGCGGGAGTTGTTTCTGAGGATAACAATCGGTAGACCCAGTCAAACTGGAATTCTCTACCGAGCTTTAAGCTGCAGGCCATTGCAATTGCAACTGAACCAAACTAAACTGGGCCTTCTTATCTTTGATTCTTGGGGTCTAGCCGGATCTGCACGGACGCCTCCAAGCCCAATGTCGATCTGAAACTGGATGCATGCATTCTCGACGAGAAGGATAAAGATCGGGATTTCGGATTCGGGATTCGTAAGCAAATGGTCGAATGCAACACTCAGACAAAAAAAAAAAAAAAATCGTGACGAAGACACTGGACTAATGATCATATCATTACATGAACAAAAAGGCTAATAATATTTTATTCTGGTACATTGATAAAATGTTTTTATCAACAAAAACAGGATTGGGATAGTTCACGACACCACTAGCCGGTTTCGGACTCAAACAGTTGCAAGCTTTCTACGAGAAAAGAGATTATATTCGTCATCATCTACTACATAAGCAGTAAAACTGATCTTTGCTTCAGCCCATGGTGTAGGATGGAGAGGGCAGGTTTATGACAGTGCTCTTGACTTTCACCATCATGTTGATGCTGTTGGTGATGCCCTGTGAACCTATTCCACTATCCTTGATGCCCTGCAACAGGAGCCAACCGATCTCGCTTAGATTCAACAACTCCTTATAGAACAATCATTGGAAACTTGTTACGGATTCGATTTTCAGTTACCTGGAAGGGGAAATGGTCCGGTCCACGAGCTGGTGCCGAGTTGATCTGAACAGTTCCAGTTTCCATGGCATCGCTGATTATCATTGCCTTGTTGATGTCCTTGGTGAAGATACAACCCTGCATTCATTCATATATACTCTCATGATACATTTCAAGGCAAGGGCAAACACGAGAAACACTTGGCTCGGGAATTCATAAAGCATTCCTGATTCCGCTTGGTTAAGAAGAAACAAATGTAACACCTAAAGTTTCTATATCCAGCATCAGAATATATGACAGGTAGGATCTTATTTCTTAGCTCCCCATTGATATCTCTTAGCATGGCTCTAGCTATTCCATCCATCAACACTTGGATGCAGATGCTAATTCTTGAGAAGACCCGAGTGAGGAAGGTTGGAGTTCTTTTTTTTACCTGGAGCCCGAAATTGCTAGCATTGCAGTGGTGGATCCCTTCCTCAACTGAGCCAATCCTGACGACGGGCAGGACTGGACCGAACGGTTCCTCCCAGGCGATCCTCATGTCAGGCCTTACATTGTCCAGCAACAGAGGCCATATGAGGTTGCCTTCTCTCTTGTAAGGCTGACAGAAGGTGGCCCCTTTCTCCTTCGCGTCCATCACAAGCCCCTCAATGAAATTCGCAGAAGACTCCGACACCACCGGCGTTATGTCGCAGTTATCCTCTGGTGGGCCTACTGTCAGCTTCGCCACCTTTGCATTCACCTTCTCCATCAGGGCATCAGCCACCGATTCCATAACCAGCACAATTTTAACGGCTGTGCACCTCTGACCACTGCAATACAACCCAGACTCCTCATTTTCAGAGAGAACCTAAACCAGTGCTAGACCTCAAAAGCATCAACAGCAGATTCATATTTTCGAGTCATCAACAACAGAGTTAACTGAAAGGCATCGCAGATAGTCAGATACTGAAAAGGAGTGCAATCAGTCATTCAGTAAAATCAAATTTCAGGACATTATTCTAGTTGAGATCCAGGTTCATCTTGTGTCACCTGTATGAAAGGCCTCCTTTGACAATGTTAGCAGCTGCCAAGTCTAAGTCAGCATCCTCTAGAACAATGCAAGCATCTTTTCCACCCAATTCCATCTGGAGAGGAATCATTCCAGCTTTCTTTGATATGGATATCCCGGTATCTCCACCGGTGAAACTGCAGAAACCCATAAGCATGACTCAGAGACCACACAATTTGCCAGCAAATCGCATATAAAAGTCACATTTCGGAATGAAGAAATATAGGTTCCCTTTTCCATCACTTCGAAGAACCAGACATGCTAGTAGACGTATATATACCTTATGCAGTTAACACCAGGGTGCATGGTCAGGAAGTCACCGATCTCGGAGCCTTTTCCAGTAACACAACTGATGAGGCCCTTTGGGAAACCAGCCAAATGGAAGCAGTGCACCATGTGAAGGCAAGATACCGCTCCCTAAAAATGTTTACACAAGAGAAGGTTGATACATCCATTGATCAGATGACCGGATATGAAGTTCCAGTAAATCCTCTACCCGGACTGTGGCGACGGATATACCTGAGTTGGGGGTTTCAGGACAAGGGAGTTTCCAGCAATCAGAGCAGGTGCAATCTTCGAGACCGCGAGGTTCACCGGATAGTTGAATGGCGGGATGGCCAGAACAACTCCGAGCGGAATCTGCAGTCACAGGGAAATAAAAAGGGAACCACGGATACGTGAACTGAGAATCTTGAGTGGATTGTTTACACAATCAACGAAATCGAGTGCTCCATTATACATTCACGCAATGGCTTCTCGACCGAGTAAATTGGAAATGAGGTTTACCTTAGAGGTGAGGCAGTACTTGGTCCTCTCATTTCCGGGGAAGCTGTCAGAGACCAAGAAAGTCCCCTGTCCAAGAATCCTAACTCCTTCCTCCGCACAGTAAGATATCAGATCCCCAGATCTCACTACCTAAACAACCAGATAAATCCCAATTAATGAATATTCATCACAAGGCCATATAAGCATCATAAAAATTTCCCATCGAAACTCCCATAGTGCTTTGGTAAAATTCCACCCTTTTCCATCTCCATAAGCCTTTCATGACAGACTCTTGGAAGTATCTGTAGACCGATCTGGTCATGTTTAAGGCAACATCTAAAAAGACTAGAACAACGAAATTCACCCTTCGTGTAGTCCACATTCTTTCCGATCCTCTGGTGGATTTTCAGACTTTACAAAGTCTTCCTAAAGTAGTTGAACTCTTTTTCAACTAATGGCCAATTTTCTTGACTAGTTTCATCATATTACTGCATCCTGCATGCCGCATCAGCAAAAGCAATCCTGGACAGACCCTAGCTAGCAGTTGGCGAAGTTATATTTTCGGGTAATGGAACTAGAAGGAGGGTAAAGCTGTAATACCTCGGTGACTGAATCTTTGGCAGGTTTAGCAATTTCCTTGACAAGGCAGTCAGCAATGGGGGATTTGTGCTCTTTGAGGATGGCAGCAGCCTTGTGAAGGAGCTCAGCTCTCTTCCATAACGGAGTCTTCGCCCATGCCTTCTGTGCAATCTTCGCTATCTCCATCACCTTGTTCACCTCCGCTTGCGAACATGCTGCAGCATTCACCGATAGCATAACTCAACACCATGATGAAATCAAAAGCCGGATTTCATACGGCGCGATAATCTGTCGTTTTTTCATATTATCTATAGCTGAAATTCGAAAAGCACAAGAACATAATTGCTCCTCGCTAATCATTATGCGTGTATATCGATGCCCTTTCTATAATTTGCAGCTAATCTGGGCATCATCTTCCTCATTTCAAGAGGATTTGGATTCTGATAGCGTGGGCAAAAAAGTGGGCAATCTCCAAACCAATGATGCAGACAGAGAGCAGACGGGGCTTGTGAAACAGAGGATCAGCATATGAACAAACAAACTAATCCATGGACATGCACGCATACCTTGGACCTTGAACTGGGTCTTCCGGGTAGTCGGGTTGACAATACCAACAGTTTTCCCACTGGAAGACTTCTTCCACTCCTCTTCCGAGTAGTACTTGAACACGCCTGTCTCCCCATCCAAAATCTCTGCAAAAACTCCACTTCCCGCCATTGTTGTGCAGGGAGGAAGGCAAAGATAGACAAGAACCCCTAACTAAATCAAAGAAGAAGAAGAACGAGACAGAGGACTGATTTATGTGTCCTATAAATGGAGTGTGAGGCTGTGTGGCTAAACGGAGGGGGAGGTGAAGTTTACGGTGAAAGGTTGGTTGATGTTATTCGTACATATATAGGGGAATGGGGAGCCACTCCTCTGTCTTGAAGTCTTGAAAACAGAGCAACTTGGGACCAAGGAAACAGGTTGCGGTTCGGTGGCTCTTAGATTGCCAAGTTAGCATCGTCCTTTTGTATCATTTTGCAAGTATATATCGACCCCTCTATATTCCATTCATTTACATCACCTGCCCAAGACTTTTTGTTGGGTTCATACATACGACATGTAGTTATTAGCATAGTCTGAACCGAATCAGGACCGGAATCGGAATCCCCGGGGAACTGGGAATTTGTTGACATCGAGGAGCAGTATAAAAACATATTATTGGAATATTTACTGTGTAGTATACTTCCCAAAGCTTATGGTTCAGAATATATTGGATGCTGTTTGCCCCTACTCCTCGTTGCTTTGCTACCTAATAGTAACACTTTATTTTAGTTCGATAATACTCGAGTCTTCAAATTTATAGCGAGTCAACACGCAGATTTCCGGAGTGGGATAATGAGTATCCCGGTGAAAAGAATTGTCCGAGACTAATTTTATTTGAGCATCAGCTTGTTCTACCAGGAGTTCGTTCAAGTGTATAGTAAATTTCAACATGAACTTAATTAACTTCCAAAGTATCAGATCATATTGGCATATTCCCCTCTGACTTTGAGTGTGCTCATCAAACTTTATATATATATACAACGTAAAGATCGTATACGTGTAACCCTGCTCCTGGTGTTTTGCTACAGGCCAAAGACAAATGGAAAGAGACGACGACTTTCGGTCATAACTCTTGGGCTATAAATTTTCCCGAGGAAGATAGGATTTGAGCTGCAGAGAGAGGGCTCCCATATTTTAGTTTCTTCCATATCTTACCTGTTTAACCGTTACGTTTATTAATGGGCACCGGGGTGCCCATACATCTACGTAGGAATATCTCTTCCAACATTCAAGGAAGCCTAGATGTATCATCCTATCGGCAACAGGTAACGAGTACCTCAAAACTCGTGAGATCGTGTCGAAACCCCGGAATCATTTCCCCAATGCATATAAAAGATCTCAAAGATTGTTTTGATAGTTGTTCTGGTGCAATGTGTAATTGGTCGGTTTTGACGCCACCGACGCACCATTCAAATAATGATTTCATTGATTGCAAAAGCTCTCAAACCACGAGATTTCGTTTGGCCATCTACTACGCGGAATGTGATACGGGGGCTGAACGTCATGTTATCACCTACCACGCAAGCACAAGTCAAGAATTTCTCTTGCAAAAAGAACAAAACGAGGAGAAAGAAGAACATTAGCTATATCCTTTCCTTTGGGTCACGCAATAATGAAATAAATTCTGATTTTTAATTTTCTTTTTCGGTAAAAAGGAGAAAAGGGAAAATTCGCTAAAAGGATACCGCAATTGATATGGGGATGGAGATTTGTGTCCACAAAAGCCTCTTGATGTGTATATGTATGGGCCTATATGACTGCAGATTTATCGCCAGCCACAAAATCTCGATAGGCCTCATTTAATTGGACCACATCTCCATATCATCCAAGACAAGGCCCACACTGAATTTCGAAATTTAAAGTGTGTTTGGATTGAGAGTTGAGTTGAGTTGAGTTGAGTTTTGGTTTTAATTGGTTTGTAATGATTGTATTGTTGAATTATGAGAAAAAGTGTGAAAAAGTAATAAATAATTGAGAGAAAATAATGATTAAGTAATGATTGTGTTGTTGAATTGTGAAAAAGTAATGAATAGTTGAGAGAATTTAATATAAAAAATTGAATTGAATGGTTAAAAGTATTTAAAAAATAAAAAAAAGTAATGATTGTGATGTTGAATTGAAGATAAGTGGAGTTGAGTTGAGTTGAGTTGAATATTATTCCGAAAATAAACCTACCACAATTTGTTTTGTAGTAGAATAAACATTACACGTATTCGGATTTTGAGATTTGCGTATTCAATCAATCAGGTTTGTGTAAAATGCACTGGATAATACTGGATGGTAGATGCAAAGCTTGTGGAAGAAATTCGCACTTTGAACGAAGGCATTCAGGCACCGTAAAATATATATATGTGTGTGTGTGTGTGTGTGTGTGTGTGTGTGTTTTTGCGAAACTCATATCTTTGCTATCACAGAAGAAATGATGTTGGAGATCCATCTGGTGATGGATACATTTATGGACCGATGCTGCATTCTCCACCATACGTCTTCTGGGTCCAACCGTGGCTTCAACCAAAGGAGAGCTTCTCTTCTTTTTCTTCCAACCCTTTTCTTGCAGCTCAGCCTCATTATGACTGTGCTGTCTATTTAAGGGAGGGAGAGCCTGAAAAATTAGCTTCAACCTTCACCCAACATTTTTCAATACTTTAAAAGCACACTGTATGGGGAGGAAGGAACGTTGTCGATATTAAACGAGCCCCGTGTAAATGTATAATATTGATAAATTACAATAATTGACGTGTATACGAGAGAATTGAATTTATGATTAAGAGATCTCGCATGCTTGGGAGAGCTTACTAGCGAAATGAAAACTTACGAACAAGTGAATTAATTGAGTCGCGTAAGAGACCCATATATCGTAATGTTTAAAGAGAACTTCGAGTGCTTGATGAGTGCACAAACCTTTCTAGATGGGATAGCAATAAAATCTGAAATTGGAATCTAAGATAATAAACTTGAGGGCCTTAATAAGCCACGCGTGGCCCAGTCCAACAACGTTGGACTGGGTTTTTTGGTCACGGATCCATGTTGAGGTGCAATAAGAAGCTCAAAAGCATATCCTCTCTTGGGCCTCGATAGAATACATTTGACCAACATTACTCCATCGAAGCTTATACATGGCGAAGTCGATCTATGAGGACGAAACTAGATCGAACCTTTTTCTTGCTATTGCATGGTATTACTCTCAATGCTAAAGCCGAGTTTCAAATTAATGTGACCGAACTCGATTTAATCAGATAACGATGGTTGTGGCAGCAAGAAATTCGGACAAATCCACGACACTAAGACACAACGAAATTATCATGTCCTAATCGTGTGTTTGACTTTTTGCTCTATAAGATTTAAAAATAAATAAATAAAGCACGACTTATGTTTATATTCAAATGGGCATGGCTCACGTAAATAAATACACGACACGACTTATTAAGTTCCACTGACTGCGATTATATATTGTCACGTAATGCATTGCCGAGGCCAAAAGTAAAGAAAGGGCCGGATCGGAAGATGACGTTGAGGAGAATGCAAATGTGCCCGCGGCCATAGCTGAGGTTGCTCTGCGTGTCGTGTCGGGCATGTAGTGACGCCCACGTCAGAGGACGTGCCCCCCCGGTAGGTTTTGTTTCGGCTGCAGGCTTTTGTTGCTTCGTCTTTTTTTATTCGTTTCTGCTCATCCTCACAATCATCAGCTCAACAACGATCCCGAAAGCGAAACGAATCCTCTCAAAAACTGAAAAAGTATGAAGCAGACAGAAGAACCATTCCAATCCATCAAATTTCAATCTCTCTCTCTCTCTCTCTCTCTCTCTCTCACTACCTGACAACAATTAAACAGACAACGAGACAACAATCGCCATAATCTCTGTTTCCCCTTTCTCCCGCCCTCCTTCCCTGTCCCGCGGTTCTTTCGATCGAAAGCGTAGTGTCACAATCCGTTAATCGAACCTTTTCTTCGTCCCCGCCGGCGAGGTCTCTTCTGTTCTCCCATTGATTTTTCATGCAGAGCTTGCTGCTGATCAGCTCCCCGAGTGCGCGCTCTTTTGCTCCGTAAGGATACATCTGTGATTGAAGGTCCTGCTCCGTCGTCACTGAGATGGCGCTGTTCCGGAAGCTCTTCTACCGGAAACCGCCCGATGGACTGCTTGAGATCTGCGAGAAGGTCTACGGTACGTTTTATCTTTTTGCGTAATAATCGCGTCTCCGTAATTTTTAATGGCTGCGTACGTGCGGGATGCGATTCTCAATTTGCTGCGTGATGCCATCGGTTGGCGCGGTCTGTTTCATATTGTGTCCATTCCGTTTCTCTTTTAGCTGACTTGTGCTGAGTTACATCCATAATTCGAATGATTCTGTCCCGAGTAGTTGTTGTCGTCGAGTCTTTTGCTTCACGTCACTGAACGGAACCGATTCTCGATTTCATCCATGAATGGTCTGTGTGTTTTCATTCGTAATTCAGCTGTGCATGTGAATGTTCTGCCTTAAGATGAGATAAGAGTGTCCAAATGTTTCTGTTGCTCCTAAGTGGGCTGGTTACTGATCCTGTTCTATAACTTAGATGAGCTTATCCTCGACTTGTTGCTTATTGCTCTGACTGCATTGCATTACGTGCGATTCAGCTGAGAAATACTAGTACTAGTGTTTTCGGGATCATAATTTGAAATTGTTGCGCTCAGTATATGTTTAGCAATTGTATGTCCGATTTATTTCAACTGGATAGGAGAATTGCTCTGCGTTTTGCGTTAATTGCTGTCTTCTGATCTGACGTTATAAGCTGCCACCGTAACTGAAAAATATTGGTTTATCGACATTTTAGTCTTCGATTGCTGCTTTGCCACTGATTCTTCGGACAAAGGGGACTACAAAGATTACATAAGAAGAATAGTCGGTCAGTTTCGTGAGCAATTCACCGATGCTTCAATTCTGGTGTTCAATTTCCGGGGAGATAAGCAAAGTGAACTGTCCAGCATATTATCTGAGCTCGACATGACCATCATGGACTACCCCCGGCAGTACGAGGGGTGCCCATTACTCACAATGGAGGTGGTTCACCATTTCTTGAGATCGTGCGAGAGCTGGCTTTCACTTGGGCAAAATAATTTGTTGCTGATGCACTGTGAACGGGGTGGCTGGCCAGTTCTGGCTTTCATGCTGGCCGCTCTTCTTCTTTATATGAAGCTGTATAACGGGGAGCAGAGGACACTGGACATGGTTTATAAGCAGGCTCCTCGCGAGCTTTTGCAGTTTTTGTCTCCACTGAATCCCATCCCTTCTCAACTGAGATATCTACAGTACGTGTCAAGGAGGAACGTGGGCACAGAATGGCCCCCCTTGGATAGAGCACTTACTTTGGACTGCATTATTATCAGATTCATTCCGAACTTTGATAAGGAGGGAGGATGCCGTCCGATGTTTAGGATATACGGCCAGGATCCATTTCTTGTTGATGACCGAACACCCAAGCGATTGTTCTCAACTTCAAAAAGAAGTAAAAGCACACGAGCTTACAAGCAGGTGATTGTGTTTCCTACTAATATCTGTTTGTTTGTCACATTTTCTGCTAGGATATTGGTGCAAATTTCCCTGCCCTCAAGACCATTTCTCAACCTTTCTTTAGACTATAATCTCCTAACGGTGTTATTTATTTGATTTTCGGAGGTATTGGTTGTCTTTTTGGCTCTTTTTTCTTGTCTTACATGTTATTGGGAAAGGTAATTTGCTAGTACACAATCATATTTCAGTAAGGAAGAGCTTGCCCTTCGCCTACCCAACTGTTGCAAGTGAATTGATTATTGCTCAGGAGTCCAACTCATAATAGAGGTCAACGGCAACTTGTATTTTGGGAGTAGAATGTACGGTGTCAGGTCTTCTGTTAAGTTGAGATCCTTGTGTCTAAAGTTATAACAGATTTTCTCTGAATAGCTAGATCACTTTCACTTGAAAAAAATCCTTTTCATCTAATTCTACGTGATTTCCGTCTCATGTAGTAATGCATGTTGTATGAAATCATATTGACTTGGATCAACTATCTATCAACTGACTAAACTAGAAATTAATGTTTTTTTAGCCACAACTAGAAGGTAAGGTGATATCAGGTATTGGAAGAAGAAAGGATTCAGGTGGACGGGTTTTCTACTCTACCAATTATGGTCCAATGGAATTTGATTGCCCTTTATCTTGTAGAGTTTGCGTGTTTTGGTTAATTCTGTCCTCATATGTCTGTATACTTAAACAGAATTTTCCTCTTTGCCGTTGATGCTTTCTCTGATCTAATTATCTCCAAATGTCAATGGTGTCTGGACTTGATACGCTGCAGGCAGAATGTGAGCTAGTGAAAATCGACATCAATTGTCATATTCAAGGTGATGTTGTGGTTGAAGCCATAAGTTTATGTGAAGACATGGTGCAAGAAGAGATGATGTTCCGAGTTATGTTCAATACGGCTTTCATTAGGTCAAACATTTTGATGCTTAACCGGGATGAAATTGATATGATGTGGGATGCTAAAGATCTGTTTCCAAAGGACTTCAGAGTAGAGGTAAATTATCTCATGGCATCTAGACTTTGAATTCATTTAGTTGTTGTGGTTGCTGACTGTATTTTTTTTTTAGCTTCTGTTTTCTGAGATGGATGCCGCTGCTTCAATTGTGCCAACTGATTTTTCGTGCTTTGAGGATAAAGAAGGGCTTCCTGTAGAAGCTTTTGCAAAGGTTCAAGAAATGTTCAATCACGTGGACTGGTTAGATCCAGTAACTGATGCTGCATTACACATGCTTCAGAAGATAAATGCTTCAAACATTGTCCCAGAAAATATACACATGAGGTGTCGGCATGGTCTGGAAGGTTGCTGCTCACCAAAAGGAAGCCCCAGATATGAGAAGAACAAGCCCAGATCTAGAAGGCACAGCTCTTCTTCCTTTGATGAGGAGGATCTATTATCCCTTGCACAAAGATCATCACCACATAGAGCCATGGGTGGTCGTACTTCTGAGTCAACGCCAACATTTACTAATTCTAAGCAAGATCCACTGGCATTGGAGTTAGAAGATCAGACTTCATCACCAACTTCAACAGAGAAAAGTATTTTGCATGATCATGGCTCATCCAAGAGTAATCAATCCACGCATCCACCAATTACCCCCCCTTCAGCAGTCCATGAGCCAGGTCGAACCCTTTCAGCGAAGGCTGTAGCACCCATAACTGCTATAACTGCGCCATCAACACCTCCACCTCCTCCTCCGCCACGGGCCAATATTGTTGATTTCACTGCTAAAACTCCTTCAACATCTCCCTTGCCACTTCCACCACTGCCAAGTGCCACTCCTGCTCCTTCAGTTCAAGAGGAGGTCAACCGTCATTCCCAGTATAGCAGCGTGAATCCCTCAGCTGGTGAGCTACTGTTGTCATGTCCTCCTCCTCCTCCTTCACCAGTATCACCTACCCATATAGTTTCCTCTTCTACTCTAAAAGGACCTCCAACTCCAGCACAAGCAACACCACCTCAGCCACCTACTCCACCTCCACCACCAACACCACCTTTGCAGGAAAAACCTCCCATTAAAACAAGCCCTCCTCCACCACCACCATATCCTCCTCTTCATTCTGGGCAACCTGCAGGGCCACTTTCCCCTCCTGTCCCACCACAGGCACCTCCTGTTCCAAAATTTTCTTGCGAAGCGATTTCTTCAGCATCTCCTCCTCCTCCTACTACTACTACTACAAAGAACTCCTCCAGTGTTCCTTCTGCACCACCTCCTCCTCCTCCTCCTACAAAGAGCTCCTCCAGTGTTCCTTCTGCACCTCCTCCTCCTCCTCCTCCTCCTCCTCCTCCTCCTACAAAGAGCTCCTCCAGTGTTCCTTCTGCACCTCCTCCTCCTCCTCCCCCTACAAAGAACTCCAACAGTGTTCCTTCTGCACCTCCTCCTCCTCCCCCTACAAAGAACTCCAACAGTGTTCCTTCTGCACCCCCGCCTCCAACTCACAACTCCCCTGGTCTTCCTTCAGCACCCCCACCTCCAGCTCTACCAGGCAAAGGTGGTCCAAAGACAGGTTCTCCTTCTCCACCTCCGCCATTTATCTCTCCAGGAAGTGCAAAGGGACGGGGCTTGTCACGTACTATAAGTTCGAGAAGTGGCAGTGCCAAAAAGCTAAAGCCATTACATTGGTTGAAATTATCAAGAGCAGTACAGGGAAGCATATGGGCCGAGGCTCAAAAAACCGGTGAAGCTACGAAGTACGCAACTAAATAAATCTTGTTTTTTTATTGGATTAAAACTGCTCGTGAGTTGTGAATCCCAAGCTGATGAATATTTTCTGATGTATTTAGGGCTCCCGAGATTGACATGTCAGAGCTCGAAACTCTTTTCTCAGCCTCAGCTCCAGCTTCAGATTCCAGTAGAAAGCCCGGTCAGCGTGGTTCAAATGCACGCAAGCCAGATAAAGTGCAACTGGTATTACTCTCTTTGCCCATATGAAGTGATTTCATATTTGGTTTCAGGCCAACATCTGTCTTCATCTAGCAAGCTTCTATGCTGCTGATAATTATTGTTCATTCCTATTACTGCCTGTTTGAATGGGAGGGAAATGGAGGCACTCCCCTTCCTTCCGAAATGGAGGCTCTCCCCTCCCCTCCGTTCCTTTCCCTTTCCTTCCATTTCCCTCCCATCCAAACAGGCCACTAGGGAAGAATTTTGATAATTATGGCATCAATACCATCATAGCAAAGATACATCTCAATGACAGTTTAGAATTTGCTATTGACAAATATTAATTAGTCGTGTTAGTCCATCATTATTTGTTCTTTGGGCACCATTTGAACATCTCATTCTTTAGAAAGTTGAGATTGCTAAAGCATAAATGATGAGTGCCAACCAGTTTTTGGGAAACATCCTTATTTGAGTAGAAAGTTAAAATTGCTAAAGGTGTCATGAAAGATTTGAATGTGGATCTTTAAGTGAGATGATCTAGTTTTCATTTCAGGAATGAATTTTTGTTTGAATATCAGTACGCAATTAGCATTTTTCATTAGGTCTTTTCTATTACAGATTGATCACAGACGGGCATACAATTGTGAGATTATGCTCTCCAAGGTGAAAGTGCCACTGAACGAACTGATGGTAAGCTAAAAGATGTTTACAGCTAAACTTTGCAGTTAGGAGCTCTTGTTGAGATGTGTTGATTTGAATTACTATCTTTTAGGCATAGCCTGAACTGATCTGTTTCAGTTGACCGAATAAATGAAAGAGAAGGATCTGAATTGAGTAATTGCATTCTAAATGAAATTAGTGGTTGGGGCTGTAATTTTGGTGATCTTTATTATTCGTTGAATTTAGATGGATATGCTCTCTATTTATCTGGATTTTATCCAAGCTAGTTAATGCACGGCTTTTGGCAAAGTGTAATGTCCACTTATCTCACTTTATTTTAGTTAATGATGATTGGGTCAAACTCTCTCGTCGCTTGCACCATACTGACCTGCATATCGACCAACTCAAGTACTATTGATTATTCTTCAGTATCTTGTGGGACATATTGTTTTTTCCTCCTGATTATACATAGGATGCAAGTAATGCTGGTAGATGGTGCCACTTGTTCCTATGTACTTCTTGCCATGTTGGAACCTGTTCCTTTTTTTTTTCTTTTTTTCTTTTGGGGGATTAATGGAACCTCATCCATTATGTCTGAGTTCATCAAATTTTCTATTCTCCAACTATGAAGTTCTGTATCATACTGTGGTTTAGATTTTTATTTAGACTACACGCTTTGTTCTTATTTCTAAAGGAAGTGAGTTGCTGGTTAGATTTTTATCTTTGTGGCCTAAAGATTGTCTTGAGCTACTCAGGTGCTAAATCATGGTTTTATGTTTTAATAAGTTTTATCCAATTAAACCATAGTAAAGGGAAAAGATATAAAAAAAAAAGATTCTCTGCATGCCGTCTGCCTTCCTTTTCTTGTCTAGAGTTAAACCTCGTCTGGTACATGTCCTTATTCCTCATCTTTCATTTCTTAAAAACTTCTCAGAGTTCAGTGCTTGCTTTGGAAGACTCTGCATTGGATATTGATCAGGTTGAGAACCTTATTAAATTTTGTCCAACAAAAGAAGAGATGGAACTACTTAAGGTAGCAAAGCTTGTATTTAACCTTTGTAAACAATTTTCTCTACAATACAGTGCTTCTTTTCTTTTTTATTTGAGTGAAAATTGATTTGCATTCCAGGGCTATAACGGAGACAGAGATAAGCTAGGAAGATGTGAACAGGTACCTTTTATTTCATCAATTCACCAATTTGCTTTTTCCTGTTTTTAAAGCACGAAGAGCCCATTAATAGTCGTATTGTGATGGGGCCCCTACAAATAAACCTGGGTCATTAAAAAAACAAAAGCACCAAGAGCATTCTCTGACCCTTAAAAAGTGCCCTACCATGGCATTTACTGCAGAGTCATTTCACAATTTTGGCTTCACTATATTTAGCATATTTCTTTCTTTTATCCTTTACCTCATTAGTTTATGGTTCTGTGTCACCGTTAATTTGATCGGAGTGGGTGATCAATGTAGTGGCATCTGATAACTTCTTCAAGTCCAGAACATGAATCTGTACTAACGTTCATTATCTGAGATGTTTTATTAACCTATGTTTGATTGTATGCATACTCGCAGTTCTTCTTAGAACTAATGCAAGTCCCTCGAGTGGAATCCAAGCTCAGAGTCTTTTCATTTAAAATGCAGTTCAGTAGCCAGGTGAGGACGATCTATGGCTATATCTGCTACTTCTTTATTTGTCAGTATCTTCAAATTCCAATTCTTAATTACCTTTTTTTTTCATGTGAAGGTTTCTGATCTCAGGAATAGCCTAAATTTTGTCAACTCTGCTGCAGAAGAGGCAAGTTAACTCTGTTTCTGTTATTTTGCTCATTGGCATATTAGATCTTTTAGTTTAATGCTGTACTCGGTGTTCTACCAGATTAGGGATTCTATCAAATTTAAAAGGATTATGCAGACGATACTTTCACTCGGAAATGCATTGAACCAGGGAACAGCAAGGGGTGAGTGCAATGAAACGGATCGTTTCAATCCCAATATATGTTTATCACATATGCATATCTATGTACAACCTTGTTAATTGTCATTTATCTTAGTCATTTAAGGAGGCATGCAGTTTTTTTATTGTACTGCATTCCCCACGTGAAAAGCATGAACATAAGAGGAGGTTTGGTTTACAAAGCTAATGCAAGTGATTAATGGTGAGACATGGTTTGGAAGCCAAACTCCTTACTAGCTTAAAACTGTGAAAACTTTTTTTTTTTTTTTGAGGGGGTGGGAAGGAGCTCTGAAGAAGTCTAGGATGAATTATTAAGCATGGTTACAAAGTTTAGTGGCTGAGTGAAGCTGCCTAACAAATTATGAGTTTATTTGCGGACTCTAGCAATAGTTATGTCAACTTAAATTTTTTGTTTGCTTATACATTGTACCATCATTGCTCAAGAGATTTGTCATTTCTTGGCCTTCAGGCTCCGCTATTGGATTTAGATTGGATAGCCTACTTAAGCTCACTGAGACGCGAGCAAGAAATAACAAGATGACTCTCATGCACTATCTCTGTAAGGTACTAGTTACTAGCTCATGTCTTCCAGCATTTAGGTGGCATACTTTCATCCCAAACAAAGTTCTTTTGGCATCATGTTCTTTCCGGTGGAACTTATTCCTCTTCGTAGAGGATTTTATTTGGTTTTATAAATACAAAGGAGATGCATTCTGATAATTCTGTTTAGCTGCTTTTAGATACTTTGTGACCAAGATCATAGCCACTTACTTCATGTCTTCTATATTATGACAGTAGTTTGTGGTATAGATAGTGGTGCTCTCTTGGTGACATTTTTTTTTTTAAATATAAACTTTAGGTTCTAGCTGATAAACTACCAGAAGTCCTAGATTTCTCGAAGGATTTGGCCAATTTGGAACCTGCATCAAAGGTATTTTCTTTCATCGTGATTGCAAATCATCATTGGGGGAAAAACCATGGACAATAGTTATTTTGTTGACTAAAATATGAAATTCCATGCAGATACAACTGAAATTTTTGGCAGAGGAAATGCAAGCCATAAGCAAAGGACTGGAGAAGGTTGTGCAGGAACTGGCTCTTGCTGAAAATGATGGTCCTATATCAGAGAACTTTTGCAAGGTCTGAGAGGGAAAAAAATCGATAATATATATACGAATAAAACACTTGAGGCAATTATGGTTCTTCTGAAAGGGTAAATGTTCTCTTTTCAAAAATCTTCTTTGTCTAAGTCATGCCCTCCTGGTTCTGTCATTCAGCTCTTGAAGGAGTTTCTTCATCTTGCTGAAGCTGAGGTCAGGTCTTTAGCCTCACTTTACTCGGGAGTGGTATGTCACTTAATTTCTCAACTTGGGAAAATTGATTATGCTAGTTGACAATTAGTCATCTCATAACCTCAAACATAATGCACCACAGGGGAGGAATGTTGATGGATTGATTCTTTACTTCGGAGAGGACCCAGCCCGCTGCCCTTTTGAACAAGGTCGAAATTCTCTTTCCTTCTGTAGCATGTTGCTAAGTATTAGCTAAGAGTTTTTTACCCGTTGGATTAAATTCCTGCTATCTTATTGCTTTCCGGAAAATGCCACTGCAGTTGTCTCAACGCTCGTGAACTTCCAAAGGATGTTCAATAAAGCCCTCGAGGAAAATTGCAAGCAGATAGAACTCGAGATGAAGAAAGCAACAGAAACCGACAAGTCGAAGATGGGTGCTTCACATAAGGAGGCTGATCATCTGGTACAGACACCAATACAGAGCTAGGGAGTTGCCTCAGTGAAGAACGATTCAGGAGCAGAGTGTACATAATTAGGTAGAGTTGTAGAGGGAGTTCACTGCTAACTGGTAGTTCTAGTTTTATTGGTAAGCTTTGGGAATCCCTGCATTGAATCGATTATATGATTTATCCATGTTCTGCTCTTGACCTCATCTCCTTTTCATTTTGATGTATCTGCAGGATCATTTTGATATTGTTTTCTTCTCGTAGAGGACTAAAAAGGTTTGGCTGCACCTGCAACTCAGCTAGGTATTAGCCATCAGCAATAAAGCAACCTCTGGGAATGTCAAGAGGCATTTGATGTAAGTAGCTCCCGATAAATTAGTTTTGAAATGGCATGTTTTGATCTTCGATCTTCTCCGTCTGGTCTAATAGGTCTTATTTTACTTAATCTGTACATTGTGATACAATTTTTTTGCTAGCAGGATCTTATAGACTATTGTAGCTAAGCATTTTGGAGGAATGCTGAAATATAAGTGGTTTGGTGAACTGTATCATCGCCCTTGACTGACAGAGATATCACAGTAAGTAAGAACAGGAGCTCGAAAAAGGCTGTTTTTAATGCCATTTGTAGTGGGGATTGGTCGATCTTGATTCTTGACTTGGGAGAATATTAAATAAATTGACTTAATTGTATATATTTGATAACTATATATATAGTCGAACGAAACCTGAGGTAACATTAATTTGTCCTGTTCCTGTTTTTCTTAGATCTAAGACTGGATAGATAAGCTAATAGAAGACTCTCAAATACAAGAAGGATCTCCCTTGAAATACTATATCCCATCATGTCCATCTGACTATTCGTCTTAAATAATATAATGTAAAGAAATCATGCTTTTCTTATAGTCAGTGACCAAGAAGACCGAACTTGTCCCTTTTGCAACTGCCACATTGCTGACCAGCTCTGGCCACTCCCCACCAATAATTGGACGTTAAACTTTTATTAAGTGAATATTTATATATATCTGCATTAGATGATATCTAATAGGATGTGCTTTTGTTAATTAATCACAAATGTTGCCAAGGCTAGCTTCTAGGCTCTTTTTTTTTTTTAAGGGAGCCTTGAATTTTCTACTCTGGGACCAGTAAGATTAGCTAAAACTGAGGCAGATGCAAGCACAGCATCTTGAAAAAAAAAGGGGCAGTTAGCACAGCTGTCCAAGTTTGAATATAGAAATATCCAGCCAAAAAAAAAAAAAGGGCTTGAATATAGAACTGTTTCATCATTTCGTGGCATCAAATTGATTCTTCATTAGCACTTAAAGAGAGATGTCAGAGAGAGCCTTCTTACTTATTGTTTGTGCCTTTGTAGGGGGAGAAATAGGTGCATGCAGTTTGCATGCGGATTTTCTAGAAATCTAGAAGTTTTAGTGTTCGATTTTTTACTAGGGACATTTTTTATAGACTATCATTAGTTTTCCTTGCACGATATTGTGGGGCTGAACAGTTATAGGAATTTTAGATGAATAATCAAACGTTGAGAGAGAGCTGTTGAATCCCATGCAATTGCAATATGGACGCAGAGCAGGGCCCAGTCAGGAGGTTACGTGCCCTCCACTCCACCACAGACAGAAAGAGAGACCGGGGTGTGGGGCCATCCGGGCTGAAATTATCCAAGACAAAAACAGCTACCGCATCCGATTCCTCGCCCAAATTCTTCCAAAGAATACAATCCCGATGTCGGGTCGGATATATAGGCAGGCAGTTTCCAACGTAAGAGCCTCACTAAAATCCACTGCCCGTGGCCTTCCAATACTATTATCATTTAGGATTGGATAAAATATCCGTTTTGTTTTCTCTTCTATTCCCCCTCTTCTTTTTGTAAATAGGGGCTAAACAAACCCGTAACTCGAGCCCAAAGTTCCATCATCATCGGATTGCATGGAAGCTAGCCTCGCTGTGCTTGGGCCTAGAGCATTGCATAGTATACCGTTATAATGGAGTCTAGAGCTGGCCGGGATGGTCCGATCATCACGGCAATTGACGATGCATTTTCCTTCCTTCACGGTTTGGTTGGCGCACTTTCATTTTCTCTTTTGGTAATAAAGCGTGAGGAGTGAATGCTGTTTTGTACTAAGAACAGAAATACACAGAGGAACGAAGAAGGAATAAATTGCACCCCCGTCACTGTCGGCGAGCCTTCCCGTCCATCAGTCATCAGCCATCACCATGGGCAGGCGCACAATTTGTCGCCCTGCGCCAACGTACAAATTGGAAGCAGGCGAAAATTAAGGGAGCGGCGCGTTAGAGTTACCCCTCAGCCATTCCTCAAAAAGATAACTAAAATTAAAATGTAAATAAAATAATAAAAAAAAGAATAATCAAAATGTAAAGGGGAAAAAGTGGGATTAAATTAAAAAAATAATAATGCACGGGAGAGGTTTGATTCCAATACTGGATAAATCATTCAGCAAAATAAATAAAAAAAATCATAAAAGCACCTTTAATTACCACTTGCTCACATTACATGGATTGGATTGGATAGAACCGAAGCTACAGCTAAATCAAGGACCAAGGGGATAATCCCCGACTTAATTTTTATATGCTCCACCATATGAGAATTATTCAGTATTTTGGGCTCACCGAACCGATTGAGTATACTTTTTAGTACGTGAATTTTCTTTTTTCTTGATAAGGTTAATGATTTGCTTCATCTACAAGTTTTAAATTAAGCTTATGTCTTTGGTTCAGTTGGGTTTAAGATTAAGTATATGAAAAATTATGCGGGTCTATAAGATCTTTACGTGATTACTATCTAAAAGTCTCGGAGGTATAAGGGATTGTCTTGGAGTTTTTTTTTTGTTTAAGAATATAGTATGATCATTTGTTTTTTTTCCCGCATAAATTTGATCTTTAATTGTCATTTGCATGTAAAAATATTTGATCGGCTTTCTTCTAGAGCTCCTATTATGGGATTAGCACTGCATCTGCTTGTGAGAGGCTAATGACTTTTTGGTTGCCTCCTCGTTCGTCCACAGCGCCTCCCCCAAAAAGAAAAGATCCTTTGTATTTTCAATACTACCAAAATAGTAATTATTTAATGTCGGAATAAATTACGTTTATTACATCGAAATTACACATAGAAATCAGCATTAGTCAGTATGCTTCCTTAACACCCTAATCATTTCAACCTTCGCGTTTCTCTCTCTCTCTATTTTTTTATTTTATTTTTTATAATTGCGGGTAAATAACTTTTCAGAATTAATTTCTAGGGACCCTTAGAAAAGCAAAAGTCGACAATATTAAAGGGAGGAAAAGAAGCAATCATCTTCACGAGTGATAGTAAACTTTTACCCCTTTTTTCTCGACTTGCTTCCCCTTCACAGGATCCGATCTATTCCATTCACCTTATTTGATCCCAGAGATATCAATTACGCATAAACCATATTAACCGAATATTATCACGATATGAGATCTCATGACTCTTATCGGATGCTAGCTAATCACAACTTACCACCCACTTTATTCGGGCAACAATCACACTAAGGGCAATCGGCGAGCCACATGTCCCTTAGATAATAAGCCCATGGTTTAGAGCATCTCACTTTTCAATATGTCATTACATTGTACGTTCTCAAGTTAGGCGAATAGATAAAATAATCGATACTATTATTTTCACATATTTGTTAATTAAAAATGTATATATAAATTAATAAAAATAGAAAAGTAACGCCGGGCCGTGGATGATTTTGACGAACTTTGTCGCTTGCAGTAAAATCCTCTCTCTCTCTCTCTCTCTCTCTCTCTCTCTCTCTCTCCCCTCCCTATTGTTTTGCCCAAAAATAAGTCCTTTTTTTTTATGGTGTGAAAAAGGAAAGAAGCACACCATCATCATCGCCCCCAAACCTCCATATCTTCAGTTTAACGCATCTTCCATGTCCCATTAGTGCTGCCCCATAGAGACAGGGGGAGGAGTAGATACATACGGTAACAAAAAATTCATTCACGTGATGAATATATAAATATAAAGTAAAGAAAAAGAAAGAAAGCAATGGATGCGTACAGCAGAAGGTCATCATCATCAACAGCAGCAGCAACAAGAAGCCCGGGAGGAGTCAATAGCAACAAGCCCACTGGCAGTTGCAGTGTGGTAGCTGCAGGCTCTGTGTGGGAGACCAGAATGAGGAGTGATGAAGTCAAAGGCGGAATCAAGGTCTTCAATGGCGGAGAACCAGAAGCAGATCATAATAATCAGAACAATGCAGTGCCTGGCAGTCCAATGCCAAAGGGGACTGACAAGAGGACTGCCGGCCCGTTGATTAATAATGGAGGAGGGAAGAGGAAGAACTGGAAATCCGATCAGAGCTCCGGCGATGGCCCCACTGCTCCAATTTCAAGATCGAGGAGTGATCAATTGTCTGTCAATGAGAAGGGCCCCGCAGTTCAGGCCAATAAAGGGAAGAAGGAGGTGGCTAAGAAGAGCCCAATTCAGGGGAGGAAGCTCAGATCTGAAACCGCAAGGACTTTGCCTGAATTGAGGAAGGTGAAGTCAGAATCCGGTAAGGGCAAGGTCGGAGATGGAGATGGAGATGGGGATGGAGATGGAGGAGGGGGTAATTCTACTTCTGGTTCGGCCCAGCTTAGGAAAGCGAAATCGCAGCCCGAGAATTTTGAGTATGAAGCCGCTGAGAAAGGGGAGGTGGAGAGTGGATCTGATGGGGTGTGCAAGGAGCTCGAGGTTTGTGAAGATAAGGTCATTACCAGCAGTTTGGATCAGGAGGACCCAGAATTGCCCAGAAAGCAGAGCACAGAGATTGATGAAGAAGAGTACACTGAAGATGAGGAGGAAGAGGAAAATGAAGATGAAGAGAAGGAGGAAGAGGAAAATAAAATTATGGGTGAAGAGATTGAGGATGATAGCTCGGAGGTAATCAAAGAGATCACCATGGCTGAGCCATGTCAAGAACCGGAGAATGCGGCCACTGTCGCTGAACAGCGGAAGGAATCGGTGGACATTGAACAACCAAAACCCATATTGTCTGCAAACGCGATGAAGAAGCTCGAGATCAAAGAGAAACAGAAGGCCATTGTCATCTCCACCAATGTTAATAGACGAGCTCCTCGTCCTGCTGCTGCTGCTGCTCCTCCTCCTCCTCCCACTGAAGCAATCAAGCACACTACGACCACCAGCAACAGCAACAGCAACAGAGTTCACAAGAACATTGCCAGTCCCACTCCAAGCAAGCCTGTGATTACTAATGTCCATAGAACTTCCACTGTTCATCAGGATTATGCCAAGCCCACTGCTTCCTGTAAGTTTCCCCATCTTTTTTTCTGGGAGTTGTTCTTTTAGCATTTTCTTCGAATTTTGGCGATGACTCTCTCTCTCTCTCTCTCTCTCTCTCTTCCTCCTTCTGTTATCAGATGAACACGAGAGGTTCCCTGAAACCCAGAACGAATTGCGGAATTTGGGTCAGTTTTGGATTCTCTTCGGAATTCTGGGTTTGCAATTATTATTTGGTATTATATAATCTAAAAAACTGTCTGCATGCATTGTTTTCCATTTCGTTTCTTTTTTGTGCCAGTGGATTTGGTGATGTGGAGAGATGTATCGAGATCAGCATTTGTCTTTGGAATTGGTACTTTCGCCATAATTTCATCTTCCTACACCAGAGACATCAATATCAGGTAAACAACTCCAAGAAATATTCTTCTTTTTTATTAACGCCCTCTTATTTTCTTCTTTTCCTTTTCTTTTTTTTAAAAAAAAAAAAAAGAAACCGAGCACCATTTCAGAAACGATCTGATGATGTCTTTTGGCTTCCCTCAGCTTCATTACCGTGATTTCCTACATGGGGTTGGTGTATCTTGCCGCAATTTTCCTGTACAGATCCATCATTTGCAGGTACAGGTCATGAATATATATTCCGCGTAAGAATGTAATGCAGCTAGTTCAATATGATCAATTTCTTCTTCTTCTTCTTCTTCTTCTTCTTCTTCTTCTTTTTTAAATAATTTCAGGGGTTACGTAGATATGCGAAAAACAGGAAATGTTGTGGGAGAGGAGGAAGCAGTTTGGTTGCTAAAACTGGTGCTTCCATACTTAAACGAGTTCCTTTTGAAGGTCAGGGCCCTCTTTTCAGGAGATCCTGCCACTACCATGAAGGTTTGATATTTCTTCTTTTTGATTAATTGTCAGCAAAACCATTCTATACTTTCGGGAGGAAAAAAGAAGAAGAAGAAAATAAATTTTCTTTTTTTCCCTTCTTTTCCTGATAAATCTTGAGATGACGATGACGATGATAACGTAATCATTGCGATGGTGGCAGCTGGCAGTGCTGCTCTTCGTTACGGCCAGGTGTGGTAGCTCCATAACGATCTGGAAGATGGCCAAATTGGGTCAGTCAGTCTTCTTCACTTCCCTTTCTAGATAGATCTGCAAACAAGAAATTTTGGGCAATCTCATCGTGCATTTTTTAGCAATTTGGGCAAGTTCTGCTTGATCTGATTTTTCTGGGACAGCCTCCTAACAAGAACAGAACAGAACAGAACATTCTTTAAACAGAAATTTCTCGAACCTTTTCACTGACTGCAATGCTGCCTTCTCAATCTGTGTGCACTGCAGGCTTTTTCGGAGTATTCACAGTACCAAAAATCTGCTCTTCATACTCCACTCAGATCTCTGCATACGGTAGTCTATCCATCCTGTCTATGCTTTTGCAAGAAAAAAAAAATTTTGAATGCTTCCGTTTCTCTGCAATTTCATTATTATCCATCTACCCATGATAAGGACGTAATCACTACTAAGACAGGGACAAGGACAAGCCCCGACAACACCCCCCCCCCCCCCCCCCCCCCACGGCAACACACACTAGTCTTTATATGTAAAACAACTAGATAGATATTGCGCGATCGAGAAAACCAAGTAAGCTAATTAGAGGAGGATGTCTGGCATATTCAATCTTAAATTAGCGGAACTTTTAGAAGAATCTTATCGAAACTCGCCTCGAGCAGACCGTGTTCCTTCCTAAATTAGAGTAGTAATAGTAGTAGTAGTAGTAGTAGATCGATGTGCTGAAAAGGTAACGTTAGCGGTGCTGGGCCTGGACCCATGGTGGGCCCACCAGGCATTTTAGTTTGGTGTGGGTGGACCCTCGTCTTGTAAGAAAAGTCTTAGTTGCACCAACGGCTCTTCTTTTCTTATGTAAAAGTTAAATGCACCATAGGATGCCTGCTCCTGTAACTCTGTTGGTGGGTACTAATTAGATTTTGATGGGTCCACTGAAAATGAGACGCCACCGTAGTATTTTTAGAGATGCACGTTTATCACTCCCGAAGCACCCGATCCATTTCATAGGAATGGAACGATGCAATAATAATTAAGAGACGAGTTCATCATATGTTGCTCAATGTCACAAATTTCAAGTTTTTTTCTTTTTCTTTTTTAACTTCACGTTGAGATTCTATGCATCTCAATTTTTTGCATCCGACAATCCTGAGGTTGAAAACTTTCCTCTCGTGAAGGCAAGTTTTGGGTTCGGCGATTCCGGGATGCTTGGGATTCCTGCTCTCACAAGAAAGCGGTGGCATTCTCGATCTTCACTCTCGTGTGGAACCTGTCTTCGGTTGTCGCCAGAATCTGGGCAGGTAAATGGAATTTTCCAATAACATGTTGAGATTATATTAGAAACAATCCATTGCAAAATGTATCTCAGCGGGTGACTCGTACATTGACGACTCTACCTTTCATGGCAGCATTCATGTTGTTCGTGGCCTTCAGATACTATCAGCAATCTCTAGTGCAGCCAGATGACTGGGAAAAGGACGACGGAGGAGCGGAGGCCACGTGGCATGGCCGAGCTGGTGGGCCCAGAAGAGGCCGTGGGCCCACAATTGTCGAACCCACAAAGGAAAAGAAGGCATCCGAAGTATAATTCTTATATAAATGAGAGCAATAATATTGTCCACTCCTGCCCAATTAAAACTAAAATCTTCTCGTCTTAGCCCAAAAAAAAAAAAACAACTAAAATCTTCTCGTGTGTTCATTTGAATGTGACGTGTCATGTTTTGTAATGAGCCCTCTCTCTTCATTTCTTTTATATCTATATATATATAATTTTATTTTTTAATTAAGTCGGGACTCAATTGAGATTATGAATATCGAGATTAATATCGTAAAAAATATCTTATCGGACATTGTTACACGTCGGGGCCTCAATTATTGTCTGATTCTCTAAAAGAAAAAAAAAAAAAAAAAAAAAAGAAGAAGAAGAAGAAGATAGAGGAATCTGATGATCGATATATGCTTTGTCGAAGAGAAAGGGGAGACAGCAATGTGGAAACTGGAAAAACAATCTCTACGCTGCCTTATTACGTCGGATCAACAAATTTCCTAGCACTAAGTGTAGTGTCCTGGTTATTATGTGTTACTTCTGCCTCCCTTAATCCTAGTTCTTCCTCTCCGTCTGGAAAATCGACATCGATATCCAATGACGATCTAGATAATATTCATTGACATTAGTAAATTACCATGAAAATATTATCTAAACGTCACGTTCGACCACTTATCACATAAACATCCACATATCTATCATGACAATGGTTATCAAATAGCATGAGTCTCACTACTCCATCTTCATTAATATCTACATACTAATCATTGATATAAACAGAGATGACGATCTATCCGGAGAGATAATGTCCGATTAAGTCTTCCATAATCGTGAACAATTTAAATATATTCTTACCGAACTATTCAGTCACTCATATTCTTAGTTCTTTATGAATGAGACATTCAAAATATCGCAAGGATTTTATTCTAATAAATATAGACAATATATGAATAATAGAATCAACTTTATTACTATAAAAGGAATTGTCCGGATGCATAGACTGGCTTTAGGGCATATCACTAACAGAATCTAAATCTCATATACTGAGAGTTTTACTCTTTAGTGGGCCAACTCGGCTCGATTAAAATAGTCGGGGCTCGATTGAGCTTTCGAATATCGTGATCCACATCGAAAAGAAATAATAAACTCTTAGCCTATGTTTAGTAGGCCAAATAAAGAGGTCGGATGAGATTTCTAAAATCCTAATTCTGCTTCTGGTGTCGTCCGAATTAGGGTTGGGATTGAGATATATATGGATATAGTATTGAGTACCTAATCCCGATGAGGGTGGGTTAGGAGTGGCATGGGATATATTATTTATGAAGGGACAAAAATACCCCTTATTTGTATCGATTTTTCTAATTCTGTCATTAAAAATAAAAAATGGAGAAGATTGGGGAGGTGTTGTGGCCCCTGATTCTGGCAACCACCGCCTCGGCGAGGTTGTCGACGGTCACAAGGTGGTAACTAGTCGACGGATTGGCTTTCTTTCGGATAATAATCATTTGAAAAGGCAAATAGTTAAAATCTTTCACAATAATAATCATTTATTCGATAAATTGCAATTCATGTTTGTAAATTTTATATATAGCACAAGTACTTAGAAGTTCACTGGAATCACATCGTAATCAAGATTAAACCTGAAGACGCATGTCTAAGAAAATATTAATTAATTCATCATATATTTGATTCAATTTCAATCAATACGTTTAAAATATCTCGTAATCAATTCAATCAAAAAAATGAAAAAGAATAAACAAAGAAAACTCTAGCGGCAACACATGTGAGCATCTATCGCGCTTCTCCCACTCTCCACAAACAGGAGCTTTTGGATTGTTATTAATGCATCAATAATTCATTATCATCATTATCATCACCATTATCATCGTAGGTACCTCTAACTAGAAGGCTAAACCCTGGCCAGTCGACTGCAAATTAACAATCTATTTTCATTTAATGACCATTAGAGATCAGTGCTCATAATTGCTAGCTCCTGCCATGACAGGACATTTTTCTCTGGGACTCCACTCCTCCATCCTGCATGAGGATCGGAGCTTCAATAGCTGCAAACAAACAATCACCTCACCATCCTAAGGTAAGGTAGGGGAGTCTTAATTACGTACGAATGAGTTCATCGGCCTTTTTTCGGCTTCGGCACCGTTTAGCTACCATATGAAATGGGCTTTCCAGGCCCATACTGGCCCATTGATTTGAGCACCGCGATCGAGTAGTTAAATGAACTTGGCATTTAATCCGATCGAGTAAGTGGCATTGCCAATCGTGTTGATCAACTGATTATTTTCTAATTATCTACAATAAAAACGAGTATAATCCATGCTTGTCAAAGAGAAGGGGGGACGATAATACGATATGGAAATCGAAGCAATCATGGTGTTGCTCTACGTAGCACTTTGGGGAAGTGCAGTATCTTGGTTATTCTTAGTTGTTTCTGCCACCTCCAGTCCTTTCCCTCCCTCCAGAGAATCGACGCCGGCATCCAATGGCAAGGCCTTTATAACGAATGCACGTCGCTTTGTGAAAGAATTAAAATTACCCATTGGGATGTTACGAGTCGCTCTCCCCCAACGCTTCCACCGTAAAATTCGATAAGAGGAAGCTCATCGACCAGGTTCTCTAGTTGCTATGCAAGCCCACCATCAACCTACTTTTTAAATCCCATGTACTAGAATAAACTCTCGTTAATTTATTTTCTCTCTAATTTTGATTAATAGCTATATTTTTCAATTTTGTTTTGGGTAGATAGCTATATTTTTCAATTTACCATATCAGGAAAAGAGTTTGGGTAGTAGCAGATTCATTAATATAATAAAATTGGATCAATTTTACCCACATGAATTACTTCAAGCGGTTCGACGCTTGTTCCGCTTAAACATGTCTCGGATTCGAGTTTTTATGAATGCAAAAAATTCATGCTGGGAGAGTTTTACCTCTTAATAGGCCGACACGGCGCAACTGGATTAGTTGAGACCCAATTGGGTTTTCGGATACCAGAGTTCACACCGAAAATTAGATTGATTTATGAAAGAGTTGGGCAACTACACGAAATTTTGAATAACATATCGAGATTATATTAGAAACAATTCATTGTAAAATGGATCTGAACGTATAATCTATACATTGATGACTCTGACTTTTATGGCAGCATTGCTATTGGTGGTCTTCTGATCTAATCTAATATCTAATACTTATAAACTAAAGGAGAGTTCTCCATATTAATTTTTATTTTGATACAAATCCTTGTAACTTTTCAACAAATATTTTTCCTTTCAAAAGTTCCTCAAAACTCTATTAGTATGGTTAATTCATTTTTTCTTTTTTTTCCCCAAAAATTTCCCCATATTATTTTGCATCTTCATATAAGTCCTTCTAATTTCCCAACAAATATTTTCCTTTCAAAGTTCCCCAAAAATCTATTTGTATGAAAAAAATAACTTATTGAATATTTTACTCAACATTAATGCAATGATTCTTAGGCTTGGCCTGGGAGTGTTGTTACTGATGGAGAAGTACTGAAGCAAAATTGCTGAAAAATAAGTGTTGATTTTATAATAAATCAAAATGTTTTGAAGAAACTAAGTTAAAACTGTTGAAAATAAGAAAGATAATTATTAATACTTGAAACGGAATAAACAGAAGTAGATTTCATAAGCACAAATTAATTTGCTTGAGAAAATTACCTTTGCAACAGCAATTTCGGCCCAAACTTTGATTTCAAAAACTCTTACTTAACACCAAATATACTTAAAATTATAAGGAAAAGTGATTAGGGGACCTCCCACAACACTCTCAAAATGAACTCTTATTTGATAAGAGATACGAGTTTAATGTTATGGGATTTATTTGGTAATAGAGTTTTTAAGAGTATATTAGGCACTCAAAAATTAAAATCATTGCATTAATGAAATATTATTTTAATTTTGTAATATTTGTTGGCTTATCTTATGCCTTTAGAGCATAGAATAGAAAAACTCATATATGTTGTTCAATTTGAAGGTAGATTATTTCCATGTTTTCTTTAACTTCCTACATATATTTAAAAGTTCTATTAATTCATGTAATGTTTTTAATCCTCAAATATCATAATATAGTTTCATATTAGATAATTTGAATTACAAAAGAATATTAGTGGAATTGATATTAGAAATAATCAAAATATAGCATATTAAAAAGCTCAAATAATTTGAAACTTAAGATAATTTAACGAATTTTAAATATTATTTTATTATGAAATTAATTTGTGGCAATGCGGCAATTTTTTTTTTCCCTAGTACTACCAACCAACAATGTCAAGTACCGCTAGATTATTAAGGAGAGGACGAAGGTGGAGCGGAGGCCACGTGGCAAAGCCAATTTTTAGATTATTTATTACATGTGGGCCTCATATGACCTGTTGACCGACAGGATATGGAGCCGATCACCATGAAAAAACAGTTAAAAGTGAAAAACTTTAGGAGTTGCCCGGCCTTTGTATTTCTACTCTATTGTAATTTAATTTGGACATTTGTTCCATTTTCCACCGGAAATTTTTTTTTTTTATAGTAGTTAAATGATCATTTGGCATTTAATCCGAGTAAGTTAAGTTGCATTGACCTATAATTGCATCATTGATTACTGATCACGTTGACCAGCTAATGATTGTCTAATTCTCTACAAAATAAAAAGGAAGGGAGAGTCCGGTGCTCGTCAAAGGGAAGGGGAGACAACATGGAAATTGGAATTATAATCTCTGCGCTGCCCTACCACTTCGGATCTATGAATTTCCTCATACTATGTGCAGTGTCTTGGTTATTCTTTGATGTTTCTGCCTCCCCTAGTCCTAGTCCTTCTCCTCCCTCCGGAAGATCGACGTCATTGATATCCAATGACGCGGCCTTCATCGCAAACTCGTGCCACTTTGTGGAAGAATATTACTCACACGGATGTTACGAGTCGCTCTCGCCTTATGCTTTGACCATAAAATCCGATAAGAGGAAGCTCGTCGACCGAGCTCTGTGGCTCGCTATGCAAGCCACCATCAACATGAGTTCCTTGGTTGTATCGGAGCACCTGAAGCAACCTGATCCCGTAGAAGACTTTTTCATCTATATTATACGAAATTGCCTCCAAAATATCGATGTTGCTACCGACATGCTTCGACGGAAAATAAAAGCATTCCTTGATGGCAATCCATTACCGCAAGCCGGGAGACGAAATTCGGAATTAGGTCCACAAGAGGCGGACAGCGACTATTATACGAATGGACGACCGGATAATCCCATGACCGCTATAAGTGGTTGCATGGATTGGGCTGAGAGTAGAAGAGAGGACTTGTATGAGGCATGGAGTGACAGTTTCTACACCGCTTGGAACCAGACAAAGATTGCCTATGATCTCGTGGACAATTTCAATAGATTGTGATCAGCGACAAAGATCAAAGAACACGTGAAAGATCGAATGTCATGTCGGAAAAATTTTAAATTCCATGTACTAATAAACACATATTAATTTATTTAATATCTTTCTTTCTTTCTTTCGATCGATTGCTTTGCTTGCTATATCGTTCACTTTACCACATCAGGGAAAGAGTCAGAGCAGTAGCAGATTGATATACTATACATAAGAAATAGCATAAAAAATCAATTATTTCATGAAATTCTTTAATCAATTATTTTAAAAATCACATTTACCAAAATATGACTTCTTTGAATGATTATAAATTTGAATTAGGGACTTATTCATATGTATGTTAATTTAAATGTTAAAAGAATTTTTAACAGAAAAGAAGTGTTAAAACAGTTACAAGTTTTTCATTTGCAAATCAAAAAATATTCATATCTGTTATCACGTTAAGTAATATAGGAACTTAGATATATTATACTGGAAATATAATAATCATGCCAAAATAATAATTCCAACAGAACTCGTGCACGCCAACTTCTATAAAATTTTAGCATGGTTCAACTTGTTGAACACAAGTTCTGTTAGAATGATTATTTTATTATGATTATTGTATTTGCAGTATAATATGTCTAAGTCTCTATCTGTATATATATAAAAATAAGATAAAGGTTCACCGGATCATATGGTCCAAGAACTCTTTGTTTTCAAATGGAATTTTCTCGATCTTTTGAGCTTTTTTTAAATAATAAAATTTGGAATATTTAGATATTTGTGAAACTATCCATTATTTTATCGATTTTCTAAATTTTCTTCTTCTTTTTTTTTAAATTTTAAAAACAAGTAAATATAGATTTATGGAACAAGTCGTTATTTTCTCGGATTTTGTAATTTTTTTAGAAAAACAATTTTTAATTTTATTTTTAGAACATATATATAGCTATTTGAGACTGATTATTATTATCTCGCCTGCACCTAATTTAATTTTAGGTATATCTATAATTATATTTTTAGAGGTGAGTTCTTCAACTATTCATTTTCCTCTTGCACATAAGTTTTTTTAGAATTTTAGAATTTTTTCAATTTTGTATTTGTAGTTTAAGTGTTAAATTTTGATATGCAGATATGGTGAATTTCTATCTTCAGCATTTTGATCATATCTACATCATCAAAATTTAATAACAATCGGTCTCAGAAATCTATATCTACACGAACTATGCCAAAATAAGTTGAACCATGCTAAAGTAATCGGTCCTAGTGTCGAACAAGTTCAACCATGCTAAAATTTTATAAATGTCGGTGTGCACAAGTTCTGTTAGAATGATTATTTTGGCATGGTTATTGTCTTTGCAGTATAATATATCTAAATTCCTATATTACTTAATATGATAACAGATATGAATATTCTTTTGATTTGCAAATGACAAACTTATAAATTGTTCTAACACTTTTCTTCCGTTAAAAATTCTTTTAACATTCAAATCAACATATATATATATATATGTATGTATCTAATTCAAATTTATAATCATTCAATGAAGTCATGTTTTTGGTATATGTGATTTTTTAAAATTATTGATATTTTGGTAGATGAGGAAAATGTTATTGATGTTTCAGTAGACGAGGGAAAAAAAGCAAACTACATGAATATTTAGGTTAAAAAGTTTATGGCTTGCCATCCACATAGGCAACCATCGACCACATCAGCGCAGGTAACGGCCATGTCAGTAGTTTTGACAATCCAATTAACCGATTGCTAGATTAGAGAAATAGAGATAAACGTTATGATTTTTCATGTTAAAATTTTAAAAAATGGTGGATTGGGGAATTTTATGAAAGTAATTGATTTTTCAAGCAATCTGCATTATTCACTTTATTTATTACAAAAATAAAGGAGTTGGAACTGAACAATCAGTTTGATTTATTCTAATCTTCAGGTCGGTTCTGTTAGATTATGATAATTTTTCGGTCCAACTCTTCTAGGCCCGTCAAACAGGGCTAAGCCGAGACCCAATTTATTTATTTATTTATTTAATTTAAGCCCCCTAGGCCCATCTTGCAGGCCCGTGATGATGATCTTCACGCCCAGTTGAGTTCGGCGGAAACTTTAATAATGGAATTGCCATTATAATAATAATTCCATTCCTTCTTCTCTCCTTGAGTTGGGGGTTCTTATTAAAATTGCAATTATGATTGTAATGTAATAGCCGCTGAACTGAAGATTGGTGATGATTAACGCTAGCTGCTTAGGGAATTGGGGACGACTCCGAGTCCAGTAGCTAGTAAAACACCAAGTTGGATTCTGCAATATTTTATTAATTAAACATGCGCACGATTTAATTTGGTCTTCTAACCCACCCAACATATAATTATTTTAGTTCCGTTCGTTTCTGCGTCCAATAATCATCGAGTTTGATTCTGTCCGGGTTGAATATAATTGAAAAGAGAACCCTACTTATACGTAATATACGTACCATATATATATATATAGGAAAAATCCATCCAATATTTTTAGTTTTACCACCTCATTTTTAGTCTCGACTAGCAAAAACTGGAAAAATGGACTGGAAATGGAAATTCGTTCGGCGAAGCAACTGGAGAAATATATATATATATATACGGAAAGCAAACATTGAACATTATTAACTGGAGATTGATTCATATCTCATTGAAAATTCAAGAGATCCCGAGACGATATATACACGATAGCTAGGTACCGTACATATATATTTTATATGTATGGGACTGGCCGGTACCTCAGATCAGTGAAAATATAATACGCCGAAATGAAGAGAAAGGCATCATCAGGACATTAACATTGCTCAGAGACCTCAAACTATAGCTAGAAACACCAACATCATATCAGAGACTTCAAACTAGAAAACACGACATCATATCAGAGACTTCAAACTGAAAAAACACAAACATCGTTCATATTATTTTGTTCAGAGACTTCACTGCAAGAACCAACCACCATACCACATCATCATCAGGCCATTCTGTCGCAGCGGCACATCAAGGTCTCCTCGAGTACAGCACCCATCACCACCTGTCCGTCCGTGGTCACGTGGATTTTGTCTTCGTTAAAGGGCACATGGAGCGCCTCCTCGTCCACCTTGTAGAGATTCGGCAGCCGGAACGCCAGTTGTGCCTCCCGGACAACATCGGAGTAGGGCCGTTTGCCCGGAGGAATGATCACCCAATTAGAAGTACATACATATTAACGAAATTAGCTAGCATCATTCGGCAGTCATTTATAATGTATAATATACGAGAATATATATATATATATACATATGTAAAATAAAAATTAGAATAGAGCTGAGAAGGCTTTTTCATCACCATTACAATGGGAATGTCCCCAAACCGCCCTTGGACTTGCTCGAAAAATCTGGACTGGTAGCTGTGGTAGGCCTCGGCACCACTCCGGCTCTTGGCGTCGGCACCTCCCTGCCACCACAGGAGGCCCGAAATCTCAGCTCCGAACCTCTCTGCCGCTGTTGCCCTCTCCACGAGGCGACCGTTAGTCTCCCCTTCGACCCAGCTTTGGATAGTGCTTTCGTCCCGAGCACACGGGATAAGCCCAATGATCCCGAGATCAGGATTAAGCTGCAGCAGCTTGTGGGCAAAGGGCATGCCCGGGCCAACCCCCAGCGCACCGTTCTCGTTCAACGGATAAAGGTTAACGTGGAGGGGCTCCTCGGCCCGGACCCACAGGTTGTTCTCGTCCAGACGGAGGATCGCCGGCGAGGGGCTGCATTCCGAGGGGACCCTCTGGTCCCACTGTTTCGCGTCTCTTTCGAAGAACCCGCCGTGGCCCACCATGTTACTTTGTCCAGCCAAGATGAAGGCCTTGATAGTGGATTTGTTTTGATTATAAGCTGCAGCTTCGGCGGTGGTGATGGTATTGGTGACGAAGATGATGATCAGACTGCAGCACAGAATTAAGAAGTTGAACAACAAACGGCGGCCCATCTCCGATTGGATTTGGAAGCAAGAGGACGTACGGGATCAGAGAGAGAGAGAGAGAGGAAGAATATTGGTCCGTGAGATGAGAGGAAGAGCTTCCATGCATTTTATAGACCAATCTATTCTTTTTTTGGGGCCCAAATAGAGCAATATAATTAATATAACATATATATCGATTAGGCGACATGCATAGTGTGGTCCTCGATCGATCAGTTTCGTATAAACCATGCACACGTGCTCACATGCGGCCTAAGAAAAGCCAATTAATTGATTTGAGGAATGCTGTGCATGCATTATCTTGTTTATTATAAATTCACTAGGATTTCTACCAATTAAAAAAAAGATTTAAAAGAAAAAAGATGGTCTCGACTGGATTAGTCGGGATTCAATTGGGCTTCCGAATACTAAGTTTCACACCGAAAGAAGATGGTCTCTAGGACAAATCCCTGCCTTTGCACAACATTAATGCCGTGTTTGGACGTCAGGATAGGATAGGAAATAAGAAGAGGAAAATGTCGGATTTTAATTTTAAGGATAATTTTAATCCTAATCATCTTGTGTTTGGAGCAAATTAGGATGTGCTAGTTGCATGTAGTCTTGAAATGACCAATATATCCCTATTTTTGCTTTTTTTTATTCTTTTTATAATTTCTTAAATATATATATATATATATTTTCCCAAAAACTGAAAAAGAAAAAAGACAGAGAGAAAAAACAAAATCGAATGGGGGGAGCTGGTGCTCCCTGTCTGTCCTCGTTCAAGCTCACCCTGCATTAACTTCTCGGACGCCATATCGAGCTCGCGTCAGTTCGCAACTAAGTAGAACGACAAGAGCAAAGCTTCCTTTCTACACGGCATGTTTGTCTGGTTGTGAATCGAATTGCGGGGAGGGCGATTGAATCGAGTTGAACTGTGGAAATTGGTGGCGGAGGAGGAGAGATCGGAGAGATGGCGAACCAATTGGGGGCGGTGGAAACCCTACGGTGGCCACCACTGCCCAGGCGAGGTTGCCAGTGAGGTGGTGGCGGGCATGTTACTGCCGCCGCCATGTCTCAGTCGCCATCCCCGAGCAGGCGAGCTCCTGGGCTGGATATGGGCCCTAAGGAGTAATCATGTCCAATTCTCTTTGATTTCCTATCCTAGACGTCACCAAATACCGGATAAGGATTTGAGAAACCCTATACGGTGTTACATACGGTTGACCAAACACGCCATAGGGTGTGTAGGACCAATGCCAATTGCATAAGTACAATGAAATGATTGATGAAGACAGAAAGGAACCACCATACAAATTAGATGCATCATGCATGCATGTGTACCCTCGTTTCCTATATAGTGATTCCATATATACGATGCATGCAATTTCATTGTATTGTGCCAAACATAGTATTGAATGTTTGTTGTTATTATCATACGCGAGGTGATGAGCAAATATATATACCCTACCTAACTAGATTAGGGTGTATATATATGTTTACAATATACATAATGCAAGGGACATAGCAGAATGTGGCTTTATCAATTTTTGTTAAATGTTGCGCTTGAGCACGCTTGTTTATGCCTTTGGAGTTGGTAGCAAACGATGGGTCGGCAGATATTCTTGGTGATTATGCGGAGGGAGGTGCAATGAGGAGAGAAGGCTCTTGGCTCCTTTATGTTCTACGACATCCACCTATATCGATGATATTGGAAGTGGAAGTTCCTCGGCTTAATCTTTAACATTAGTTAGCACGTACAATATGTACGTAAAATTACTTTAACATAAAATTCTAATTGTTTTTAGTCAATAAACGGTGAATCTTTTATTTGATAAATAACACGTAATCATGTGATTTGAATTTTCTTAAATTCATTGGCTAGAAAATTGAAAATAACATGATTACCGAATGTGTTATGGGTAATACGTGTTACGCATATGACCAATCGATGGGTTATGGCTTCAGCTATTCGATTAACTCACTTCCATTTGCATGATGCCTGAGTGTTATTATATGTATTGCCATCTAACTCTCTGCATAAGGTCTGATGACTTGCGATCCAATTAATTAATTTCCACTTGGGAGGTTCGACCTTAATCTGCATCGATCTTCCTTAAAAACCATCACAGTGTTTCTTACCAGAACCAAAATTTTCTATTAAGACTTCAACATGTCACAATCCTATAAGCCTGTCTAGCTAGCCAATATCAATGCGTGCATGCAAAACCATCTTATTAACGAAGGCCACTTGTTCGAATCAATGCCCATTATATAAATTCGGTGATCGCGACATGTACATACGACACGATGTATTCTTCCTAGCTAATAATCACACCCACCCCGAATTAATGTATAAGCTGAAATGACGATATATTGAGTGCAAGATGGCACCTCATGTCTCCTCTCTTCCGATAGGCACTTCCATTCCCGTGAGATATGATGAGACAAAAAAAGAGCCTTAGCGATTAATAAGTGGGGATAGTAAATGAATGCATGATAATGAAATGGAGTTCCACAGCTCCCCTTCTCGGTAGATAAGACGGGATAACTAATAAGAACGAGCAGGAAAAGTTAAATTAAGGAATACAAAAGGTAAGGGTAAGATAATCTTTCGGAAAAAAGTAACGTATGTTCAATGAAAAAGGCACGGTAACGATGTAATTCTTCTTGCTAGCTAGGATCTGTAGACTGCATTTCTTTCGGATAATAATCATTTGAAAAGGCAAAAGGCTAAAATCTTTCACAATAAATAATAATAATAATAATAATAATAATAATAATGATAATAATAATCATGAGGGTAATAATATATTTGACAAATCGCGTTTTGTCAGTTTCGAAGTTTAAAAAAAAAAGGCTAAATTAAAAGCTAAACTCATTTGAAAAGACTAAAAAGCTAAAATCCTTCGTAATATCTAATTAATAATCACGAGGCATAATATGTGTATTTGACAATTGCGTTTCATGCAAGTAAATTATATATATATAGCACAAGTACTTCATAGTTCATTACGATCGCTGTGTAGTAGATTAAGCCTGATGACGCCTGTGTAAGAAAATAAGAATTAATTGGTCATATATTTGATTCAATCAATACGTTAAAAATATATCTCATAATCATTTCAATTAAAAAATTGAAAGAAAAAAGAAAACGAAGGAAACTCTAGCAGCAGCACATGTGAGCATATATCGCGCTTCTTCCACTTTTTATAAAATTTCAGATTGTATTAATGCATTAATATTTTTCTCGGTGTAAATCTTGATAACTGAAAACTCAATTGGGTCTAAACTAATCCAGTCGAGTCGAGTCGATCAACTAAATGGTAAAGCTCTTTTAGCGTAAATTTTTTTATATTAACAAGAACTCGAACTCGAACTCGAATTTTTTCTTAAATGAAATAAGCGTCTATTTTTATTTAATGACCATCAGAGATCAGTTCTCATTGCTAGCTCCGGCCATGACGTGACATTTTTTTTATGGGACTCCACTCCTCCATCCTACACGAGGATCGGAACTTCAACAACTGCAAAGCGATCACCTCACCATCCTAATTAAGGTTGAAGTCGAAGTTTATTGGTCTTTCTTGGGCTTCGGCACGGTTCAACTACCGTAGCAAATGGGCTTTCCAGGCCCATACCGGCCCATTAATTTGGCAATGTACTAATGACAAATTAGTAATCTCGATCGAGTAGTTGGCATTTAATCCAATCGAGTAAGTGGCATTACTAATCACGTTGATAAACTAATTGTTGTCTAATTCTCTACAATAAAGAAAAGTCCGATCATTGCTTGCCCTATGTACCACTTGGGGTTAATAATGAATTTTCTAACACTAGTAAGTGCAGAATCTTTTGGTTATTCTTAGTTATTTCTGGGACCTCTAGTCCTTCTCCTCCCTTAATATGCTAAACGGTGCTGCACTTTCTTGGTCGGTTGAAGGTGCCACTGGTTGCACGAAAGCACGCCTGAACAGCACTTGATCAATCGACGATGTGTTGCTTTAAATCAGCAAATTAACAGGTGCGAGTGCTTCAAAACACGAGCCGAAAAAGAGCTAGGGATGGAAAGGATGCACATTTATTATAGCAGACATCTGAAGAGAGCCTCTTGTAGGAGACAATCTCATCATGCATTCTTGAGCAATTTGGGCAGCTTTTCTTGATTTTGATTTTCTCGACTCAGTGTTGTGTTCTCAATTTTTGTGCTTTGTACGCTTTTTCGAAGTATTTATAGAAAAATGAAGAGAGATTATTTCTTTCTTCCTTTTTTTAGTTTATCAGAAGTCAAATAGAGTATATAATATTTATAATAAATTAATTTTAATAATGGATCATCTCTTTAAGAATTAAATAATTTATTTATTTTTAAACTTTAAAATTTTAAATCGTTTGATAAATGAAATGGGTATAGGAAGAGAAGTTGCTTTTTTTCTTCTACTCTTTTATTTATCGAAAGTTGAATATATTGAATATATAATATGTAGAATAAATTTTGAATTACTTTATAAAACGAAAGAGTATACACTCTTAATGGGAATAATATTGTTATATATGTTTCGCTAATTATATAATAATAACTCTTTAGCTTGTATAGCTGAAGTAGCACAACCAAGCAAAATATATATATATAATTCATACAAAATCAAAAGGAATGACATAGTATAGTATGGTCCTTGGTTGGACTTTTAATTAATTTACCTAAGGATAATGCACATGTTATAGCCTCTACCAAAATGGACACATACACTGCTTAAATTCTAGACCAAGCAAACATTGTTCAACATCACTTAAATCGGGGTTCATTCGATCATAATTTTTACAAGAAAAATATTCCAACCAATGTGGTTTTGGACTATCGAGTATATATACCAATGGCAAGAATTAGCTGCAGCTTACTAATTATCTTGATGAACAGAATTAGCAAATAACCGCTAATTGTTGTTGCATGCAGCATAAACTCTATATTATAGATATAAGTTGGCTTTGATTAGTTGCAGATAACATTTCATGTGGTCTCATTACACTAGTGGACTTCTTCATTTCACATGGAAAAAGGATTGGAATCTTGAAGGATTAGACTAAAATTTAATGACACTTCAAAGCATGATTTTTTCGTCCCACGATGGAACAATCCATTTTTTTTTTCCCAATTGCTTGAAACAGTCCAATATTACGTGAAATTAATTCTATTTCTTTCTTCTCTTTTTCCACTCAAACAATCCTCTTTATTCTTATATCTTCAATTATCCCATTTTTGATATGTTACGTACATTGGTAAAACTTTTACTTCATAGGTAGCTCTTAGCCTCTTACCAACCATTCGATGATGGCCGTCGTCGTCATTAGTAGTACTCTGGATCTGTGATCCTGTGTTAGCCATGAACCTATGACATGACATTCTCCTTAAAATAGTAGTACTCTATTTCTTTCTTCTCTCTTTTCCAACTCAAACAATCCTCTTTATTCTTATTTATTCAATTATCCCATTTTTGAAATGTTACGTACATTGGTAAAACTTTTACTTTCATAGGTAGATGATGGCCGTCGTCGTCATTAGAGGACTCTAGATCTATGATCCTGTGTTAGCCATGAGCCTATGACATGACATTCTCCTTAAAAATATTGTAGAATCCACATATCTTTCTTCCCAGTGAAGTGAGGCCGTATTCGGATGAGATTCAACATCAATCAAATAAAATAATTATGTAGTTTACTTTCAAATATTATATGATTATAATGAGCTGATAAATGGTTACGTATATGCCAGCCATGGGTTGATTAATCCACTTTCTGATCGATGATCTAAACTCTTCAGTTGCCTATTATTTGAACATTTAGGATTGGTTCACCCAGAACAGGGTTGGTTTCTCATTTCTACTAAACTGAAATGATCCATCGATGGTGACGTCTTTTGGTCTTGGTTGTAATAATTATCGCGGGCGGCAAAAAAATCCATTAAAATTCACTCCAAAAAAGAAAATCATATGCGTGCATCACTGCATTGTATCGTTGAATGGTTATCCTGCATATGAAAAAGCAATTGAATTATATATAGTAACTACGTGCGCATTAGATAAAGGAACAAAAAACTATTTCTATTTTTGGCTCGATGAGAAAAAAAAAAAATTTGTTCCTGAAGAATCATACCATATATGGACTAATAATTTATATAGTATACACGTAATGTTCGAAGCAAAAAAAAAAAAAAAAAGAAAAAGCATACACGTAATGCGAATAATGTTGTTATATATGTTTCAGCAAGTGTATAATAATAACTCCCTAGCTTTGTGTAGCTGAAATCTCGCCCACTCAACTCACATATAATGCATTCGGCAATTCCATACAAAATGTAAAGGAATGAGACCTAGGCATAGTCCTTGGACCTTTTTTTTTATTATTATTATTGGTAGGTCCTTGGACTTTTAATTTACCTAACGATAGTATAAATGTGACATACTCGATTGAAATGGACACGGTGCTTAAATTCTAGACCAAACAAATATCATTCAACAATATATATTATTTACATCGGGGTTCATCATAATTTTCCGAAAAACTATTCCAATATTGTTTTGGATTATTGAGTATATGTTATATACCAATAGCACGAATTAGCTGCAGCCTACTAAATAAATTTTCTCTTGATGACCAGAATATGGTTTAATTATGATAATTCATAGTGGTTTAATTATGCATGCCTCCCCCAGTCCTTCCCCTCTTCCCTTGGAAAATCGATGTCGGCATCTAATGACGCGGCCTTCATCGTGAACTCGTGCCACTTATTGGAAGATTATTCATACTGAAGCACCTCCCGTGGAATACTTTTTTCACGCACACGATTCAAAGTTGCTTTCAAAATCTGGATATGGTTGCTGATATGATTTGGCAAAAAAATAAAACCATTTCTTCGTGGCCATTCCAAGTTACGTCCGCAATATGTGGGCGACGAACGAGACGACTATTATATCAACGGGCGGCCGAACAATCACTTGGGCACAAGACTACTACTACTACTACTGCTGCTGCTGTTGAATGGGGTTTTTGGGCTTCAGCCCAGTTTAGCCACCGAATAAAAAATCCATAGAAGCCCGCCAGGAAGAACTGCTACTCGAGCTCGAAGTCCAATCCTCCTCTTCTTCCCTTCACTTTCAAGGCTTCAGCGGCCCCTAACCCCCACCCCCCCGGCGATTTCTTCTCGGCCAGGAATGGGAGCTGCGTAGTAGATTATGCTGACTTACTGTCTCCAATGGCTCGCAAACGCTTTCGGGAGGCCAAAATTGGTAAGTTGGTTCGATCCTTGAGCAGCATGGAATGTATGTGTCTGTGCAGTGCAGCTATGGCGTAGGAATTTGTAATGCGTGGTTATCTACTGCTTTTGCCACCGCATGATGCAATGTCCACTCGCATACCACTTGTTCGATTAAATGTCTGAATGAGAACTTGTTCGTCCGATGTTGGTGGTTCTACTGTTGACGCGATGGTTCTTCCTCCGTCCGAGCTTCCTGTTTGAACTAGGGATATTTTCCTTTGGGAGCATTGATCTTGCCTTGCTTTGTGTCGCAAGCAATTGTTCAAGATGCTCAAGTCCTTTCATGGACTAAGTCTACGGATAGGCTCTTCATCCCTTTAACTTCTCGATCATACTTATCCAATCGCCGTTGCCAACTTTCTTCTCCCTGATATTTCTTATGGTATGATCATTAGATAACTTTGTTACCGATACTGTCCCCTTCATTTCTTTTGATCCCTAACAATTTCGGTGCTCCTCTTCTGAGTACATAATTTCCTCTCTGTAGATTGCTGTTACGCGGCGAACCGGAGTTTGTAAGTTTCAGATGGTCTTGGTGTTATTAGTTGGAAATGGAAATTTCAGGTGTTAACCTTTACTTGCCTGAAGGCGTTGACATGTAATGAGTTGGATTCCGCATTGTAGGCATCGAGTACATAAAATCAATGGATGCGGAGAAGATTCTGAGCAAGATAGGGATGGGGAGAGAAGACCGCTACTTCTGGAAGCAAATAGGCAAGGCCCTGCTCTGCACATACACCATCATCGGGGCTGTGTGGCTCTACAATGAGACGTCCCCACTCGGGTGGTGGACTCTGAAGCCTCGGCCCAAGGAAGAGAAAGAACTTGCCCATCTATACGAGCGTAGGGAGTTTCCCTACCCAGGCGACAAAGAAGCCATGGAGGAATTCATTGCCAAGGGGGGAATGGTCGGCACAACGATTGGGCCAAAGGGGTTCGTGGAATCGGACAAGGACGCGTACAACTATCAGAAAGAGCTGCAGAACAAGAAGTTCGAGCAGGAGGCTCAGAAGCTGTGGTTCAGGATGAGGAATGAGGTCATTCAGGAGCTTCAAGAGAAAGGGTACGATATTGAGTGATATCATTAGCTGAACAATATTCTGAAAGCAAAGTGATTTGTGCTATTGACTGCATTTTGTTCCTTAAAAACAACACTTTTTGCATCTGCATAAATTGACACTCCACTGTGAATAACAACTTGCAGTTTGTATTTACACGTAATTATCGGGTCATGGTTTACTTGGGATTTAAAATCGGAATGTTAAGCTAATCGATATCTCTCAAAAAATTTAGGAGCCTTCAGATCTTCTGAACTTCAACAGGGCTGGAATCAGTCATTGGATTCTTTTTTCGTTCTTTTTTTTTTTTGGTTTAGTCAATATGTGATACCCATTTTAAAGGTAATTAATTTCACAAAAACTTGAATATGCAGTAGAGATTGGCATTCCCAGCTAATCTACTCTTCCATTAGCATATACAATCTGACATGGGTTTTGGATAGTTGGAAATGTGAACATCTTGATTGATAGATTTCAGTGAACATTGGAGGTCACATTCATTGATCAACTGCATCCAGTTATGTCGCCCCGTTTGGATTGAGAGAAATTTGATTTTAACTTTAATTTTAACTTTAACTCAACACACTACACAACAAAAACACACGTTTCCCAAGTCAAATTTATAATCACATCTCATTTGTCATTTTTCAAAATCAAAATCAAAATCAAAATCAAAGTAACTTTAACTCTGAATTCAAACGGCCCCTCAAGTTCGATCTCCTTATAGATGAAATTTCATTTTTTTGTTTTTTTAAAATCAGGTTGTTATTGCTTATCTTGTTTACTTGTGCCTCATAAACTCTAGAAAGGTACTTCGACTGCTTTACATGAGAATGTACGATCTTCCGTTTGTAGAGGGGAATGAGTAATATTATTACTCTTCCTTGATATGAGCATATGAGTACGGTTTCGAAATAAACTTTGTTGAGACAGTTCATACGTTTCTTTTATAATAATACCTTGTTGATCTTAAGGACACGGGTAAATCTGATAACACGATGTCGATCATTGGGGAAGGATAAATAATTAAACTTCTTAAGAGTAACTTGAACATTCCGAACCCGCTGATTGAACTTGGAATAACATGAAACAAAGACATGTAGAATGAAACAGAATGAATCAAGAAAGGGATGGATAGAGCAATAAGCTATGTTATTTCAACTTTTTGACAAACTGTTTCTGATATAATAAGGATGTAACATATCAAAGAATCAAAAGGCACGTGTTCCTTGGGACTAATATCTTTGCCCAAAGCCAGAGGTGGCGTGCACTGTGCGTAATGGGTGGACGGAGGGTCGTGAGTGGGAAATTGGGAATTCCTCTCCTCTCCAATCCAACCATAATTATGCAACAGTATAAAAAGAAAAAAAGGAAAAGAAGGTTTTTCACGACGCAATGGAGAAGTCTATTATAATAGTGCGTTTGGTTTTAGAGTTGAAATAACTTTGATTTTGATTATGAAAAATGACAAATAATTATGTAGTGTGTTGAGTTAAAGTTAAAATTAAAATTTTTGATTTGAGAAATGTATATTTTTGTTGTGTGGTGTGTTAAGTTAAACTTAAAGTTAAAATTAAAATGATTTTAACTTCCAAAATAAACATGCCTTCATTATTTCATGGAAGCGTTTTACTCGACTTGTGATATTTTATCATTTCGGCAGAATAGGAAGTGCACTCAATGCGTGTGACAGCACGCACCGTTTGAATGTGCCTATCATCTTTTTCTTGTACTATTCCAAATCTCCCACCCGATTATTAAAAAAAGAGGACAAAATAATGTTCCTATTATTCTCTTCCCAAAATGTGTATCCTTGTCAAGTCAATTCATTAAGGCAGCACGAAGTAAACGTTTCTCTTAGCAAAATGCACCGGAACGATTGAATTTTATACTCGGAATCGGATTGTGTGCAATTTGGAAATTCAGATGCATGCACCGTTTACTCATATTTCATAGAATAACAACGACATGATCTCATATTTCATATTGCTAGCCGAAAAAAGGGGTCATGGCCGGGTCGAAGAGTCCAAGAGCCGAGCCGAACCGAACCAAAACTTTCCAAGATGTCATCCACAAGCGGCTCTCGTCACTGCCACTTGACAAGTTGACATGTTCAATCGGTTCGGGATGAACTGAAGCCGGCGGATGCAGAAAAAATACGAAATATCATTTTCTCCAAGTCAATTTAATTGTACGGAAGGGAAAATGGAGCGGAAGGGAAACAAACGGCTGTAGTGACCAATGAAATGCTATCCACATCCTCTCTCTCTCTCTGTGGTCGGCGAAAGAGAGGGAGGGAGGGAGGGAGACAGAGACAGAGACAGAGACAGAGAGAATTGGCACAGTCGGAGGTCAGCTTCCGATATAAAGCGAGGGAGCAGAATCGAGTTCGACGAAGATCCATTAGAGAAAGAACCAATAAAGGGTCTCCCCAAATTCTATCCTTTACGGCCGCCTCCACTCCGTTTAATTTCGGGAGGGGTTCATTGAGGCGAGCGTGAGAGTCCCTTGAGCTGGGAGTCCGCCTGCAACCTCTGCTCTATCATCATGGCTTGCAGGCTTGCGGACTCTGTGTTCCTCTTCAAGGTCTCCATTGATACTTCCACCTCTCTCTGGCTCTCTCTCTCTCTCTCCCCCTTCTTCTGATATTTGTCCTGGACTCGTGCAGAGTTCTCTCGTTGATGTACATTGGGGTTTTAGCTCTGGGTTTGGGATTAATCTTTCATGGATTTGATTGGGAATGAAGTGGGGTTGTTCCCATTTAAGCGTTTGATACTTGAACCTGTTTCTTCAGCTCCTCTGTAGAAGATGCACTGCACTGTTTCGGTCTAAATTTGTCTGGTTTGTTTATTATTTATTTATTGATATTTTTACAGGGCCCTCATCAGAGCTCAATCCGTACTCAACTGATTTCTTCCCATACTTCACCAGGTAACGTAACAGGGAGTCTGATGATTGTCGGGTCATTAGCGCAAAAGTATACCTTTTAGGATAGTTGCAAGTGTCACATTTTCAGAAAATTGCCACATCATTTGCAACATAATATGCTTCTCTATCAATGGGTCTGGTACATCGGATTAAGTGTCTGCTCCTGAGCAGTTATTTTTGGGTATCTTAAAATAAAATGACTTTTGGAATACTTAGAACAAGAATATTTGATTGGTCTCACAGGTGATATGCAACTGGCTTATTCTGACAATCTGAATCATCCACTGTGGCGGTGCTATTGATTTGAATGAGTAAACTTTTACTATTAGTTCAATTGAAGGAGTAAACTCTTATTAGTAGTCAGACTATCAAGAATATCAGTGTTTCCGTCCTTTTGGAGGGAGGCAAATTGGAAGCTAATCAAGCGCTGATGTCTGAAGACCTTTTTTCACACCTAAAATGGTTTCCTCAGTCTTTAGGTTAGCAATTCTCAATTACAAAAGGAGAGAAAGAAAAAAGAATCAGAACTTGGTTTTGGAGGTTGTTATTTTTTGGCAGAGGATAGCCATATTGATAGTATGACAGTTTCTCGGTCTCATTAATCTTGAGGATTTCCCAATGTCAATCTTTCCTTTGCTAATGGTAGCTATGAAACACAGGCATATGCTATTTGAAGTTGGAAGACCCTTTAAAGAAGGGAATCAAACATAAAAGATATTCCTTTTCCGCAAAGAGGGTTCAAATCGTGAGAGCTGTGGCTGTTCCTGTGGCCCGGCCTCCTGCAGAGAGTTCTTCAGTAGACAATGCTGAGTATCGGAAGCAATTGTCTGAGAGTTATGGGTTCAGGCAAATCGGGGAACCCCTCCCTGAAGATGTCACGTTGAAGGATATCATGAATTCCCTTCCCAAAAAGGTATTATTCTCTGAAGATGTCACGCTGAAGAACCATGTCATTATTCATTGTTATTGTGTCCTGGCTTCGGCAATCTGGTCCAACTTGCATCAAACACCCATATAAAACGAGTAACTTTTCTTTAACCACAATTGGTTTATTTAATTGTTGAAATTTGTGGTGGCCTGAAAAAAAGAGAATTATCGAGACTGTTCTTGAGTTTAGTACTATCTGATGGATATGGGGATACTAGTGAAAGCTTTTCATTTGATGGTTGACTGCTTCTCAGAGAGATGTTTATGAGAAAAAATTCCACCCGTTCTCTTATCTGCTACTTCTAAAACCTTTGTCTGGCTCAGAAAGTATATTTACCATAACTGTTTGCAAATGATCCAGAAGAAAGTCCAGCATTTGAATATGGGTTCTGTCTTTAAGTCATGGGAGTTTAGAGTTCAAAGTGATTGTACTCTAGTAAACTTGGCACCTTCTGCCCCTGTGGTCACGTGATTGGTTTGCTTGTGTTGGTTTCTTTACTGGGGTTTATTATTAGTACAATATAAGAGACCTCATGCCATCATAAAAGTATTAAAATGCTTCAAATAATTCAATTTTTGTGTCTCGCTAAAACTATATATCTGATATATACTTCTCTTTCTTTTCTTTATCATAGGTATTTGAAATTGATGATTTGAAAGCATGGAAGTCGGTTTTGATTTCTGTTACTTCATATGCTTTGGGACTCTTCATGATTGCAAAAGCTCCATGGTACCTTCTCCCTTTGGCTTGGGCGTGGACAGGAACTGCCATTACAGGAGTAAGTTGCTGGAAGTTCTCTTTCTGACAGTTTATTCTTGATACATAATTCTGAGCCAACTCTTTTCGTCCTGTTTTCTGTCCCCATTTTCTAAGTTCTTTGTCATAGGCCACGATTGTGCTCACAAATCGTTTGCACGGAACAAACTACTGGAAGATGTAGTTGGAACACTTGCATTTCTTCCTCTGATATATCCGTACGAGCCATGGAGATTCAAGCACGATCAGCATCATGCAAAAACAAACATGTCAGTGTGACACTCCTCTTGCTCCCTCCCTCCCTCTCTCTATCTCTGTCTCTCTCTCTCTCTCTCACGAATGGCAGCAGTATCTGCTTTTGTCATTACAATGTCAATCTTTTCTTTCTTTAGCTAGTTGAATAATCTCCGGATCCTTCTTTGATTTCGTTCTTATTCCTCTCACTTTGATTTCTATAGGTTGTCTGCAGATACAGCTTGGCATCCCGTGTGGAAAGAGGAAATTGAATCCTCTTCTCTTCTTCGTAAAGCGCTAATGTATGGATATGGGCCACTTCGTCCTTGGATGTCCATTGCTCACTGGTAAGTTTTAATGATAGAAACGGAGTCTCAAATTGTTTCAGAACGAGCTTCATTTTCTTTCAGAAAATCAACCTGGGTCTGATTGGTCGGAAGCAAATAATCAGAGTGTAATTATTTGAAAATGACGGAGATCGCGCTCGTGATTTGTCACACTGATAATTGTGTATTGTGTCAGAATTGCTATCTCTGGTTTCCTGATATTTGTGATGGTTCTTGCTATATCTTGTTCTGGGAATAGGTTAGGGTGGCACTTTGATTTGAGCAAGTTCAGATCCAACGAATTGAAGAGGGTGAAGATCAGCTTGGCTTGTGTTTTTGCATTCATGGCGATTGGTTGGCCTTTGATTATTTATAAAACGGGCATTGTGGGATGGATCAAGTTTTGGTTAGTGCCATGGTTGGGCTATCACTTCTGGGTAACCATAATGATCCTTCCTTCACTAATAATCCCTTTTATTTTGAATTCATTCGTCGTCTCTTTAGGCATAATGGATTTTTCGGTGCAATTCAGATAAATGTCTAGTCATTATTATTTCAATCTGAGTTACTGTTAGAAAGCTTTTTAATAAGGCAGAAGTGGATCTGTGCATTTCTGGAATAGTGACTTTGTTAAGTTAGATAGTGAAAAACGGTTCTGCAGATGAGTACTTTCACGATGGTCCACCATACAGCGCCTCATATACCATTCAAGTCTTCCGAAGAATGGAATGCTGCTCAGGCACAGCTTAACGGAACTGTCCACTGTGATTATCCAAATTGGTAATGTCCCCTCCCCTCTCTTCAAATTTTGCGTAGAAAATTTTCACTGATGTGGATCACGCTTTATTGGAGAGAAGCTCAAAATTGTTCTTGGTATCCTTCCTCATAATTAATGCAAATGCTTATCTTGATCAGCTCGATTTTTTGGTCTTTTAGAAACCTATGTCTAAGATTTCATTATCAGCATGAGGAATGGAATTATGGAGCCTTTCTCAGGAAATTTCCAACATAAGAAACTCTTTCTGTTCTGGGACAGGATTGAAATTCTGTGCCATGATATCAATGTCCACATCCCCCATCACATATCCTCAAGGATTCCAAGCTATAACCTTCGAGCAGCTCACAAATCTCTTCAAGAGAACTGGGGAAAGGTAGAAATTCGTCTACATATCAAGTATTTTGCTCTTTGTACGTTAAAGAGATTCACCTGTGCTTTCACCCAAAAATATCCCCGTCATTTGTTTAATTTCTGTACACAGTATCTGAACGAGGCCACGTGGAACTGGCGTTTGATGAAGACTATAATGACGATTTGCCATGTCTACGATAAGGAGCAGAACTACTTAGCATTTGACGAGCTAGGGTACAAGGATGCAAAGCCCATTACATTCCTCAAACAAGTAATGCCTGACTATGCTTGATTCGTTGTTCCCTCACTGTAGAGCTCGAGACTGCTAATTCTAGATTCTTGGACAATACTTCTCATTGTTTCTACCAACTAATGGTATGTCATTTTCTGCAAGTTATTGTATGATTTTCCAATGTATCGAACAGTTCTTCGGTGATACTTGGTACTGAGAGTAAAGAAGAAATCAAGCAAAGATACTTCAGAATATTGACATGTTCTCTCCAAAGTAAATGTGAGATAAAGGGAGATAAAATCGTATAAATTCTGTGACATGTTACTATAGAATTGCAGGTCGAGTCTCCCAAATATCGAATTTGTTATCCTCATGGTGTAGGGTAAAAATCTGACCCCACCAACGGAGAAATTGCATATGAAACCTCCATCGCTTCTGTGAAGCCGTAGTGTGGGGATGAAATCAGCACCCCGAAACACGGATATGTTGTCGTATGTGGATAGCAAAAGTTACCCCTCGTAATATTCCAGCTTGGGGCGACAAGTGACGACCCACCCTTGTCAATGTCATGTCCATTCCAGAGGAACACCTTGGCCCCCAACGGACACCGCGCGGGGGACGAAGATCTAAAAACCCTAGACCCTCGAAGTATTCATAGGTCACAGCAATCAGGCTCTTGTCCTCCATTGCCACTGCATCCCAAACTCTTTCCCTTCTTGTAAGGTCAGGCGTACCACACCATGACCAAGCCGTCTTCTTATTTGTCTCTAAGATCTAACTGGCAAAGGTTGTAGGGATGGCGATACGCGTTCCGGGTCGATCGGGAATGAAAAGCGGCCAATAAGCAATTGCTCTGACTTAACCATTGTAGTCTATGCGCTTGTCCCGACGGTTCATCTGCTTCTTGGATAAAATCAACCTGCTTTCCAGTCTCCCGGTCCCAGACGCCAATCCCGTTTTCATCGTCCCTTAACTGACGAGTTGAGAATATCTTGTTGTCCAAGTTGAAACATAGAGGGGCTTAACCGTTGGACCTCTGTGTTTCAAACGCGGGGCGTAGGTTCCGCTTACTGTCCAGGAGTGGACCAAAGAATGAGTTCAGTCCAGCATTGGCGACGGTTGTGGCGATCGTCTCGAACTTCTTACCGCCCACATTGAATCTCACCCTTTCTCCCTCGAATCCCATTGTTGAAATCTCGCAGGAGAAATGGAAATATACACGAAGACAGATTTGGAGGAAATTTAAATATAACTATCCTATGGGTAGTTTTCTATTTTAAAAGACAAAATGAAAAGGAAAACTACCGTCTGGTAGGATGTCCAAGACAACTGTTTTCAGTTGTTTTCTTGTTCAATGGTGTTTGAGGAAGTAATGTGGAAGCTGTTTTCCAATTTACATTGCAGGGGAGATGATAGAATCTAACAGGGGAAGGGACAGACAAGAAGAAGTTCATTAGTTATGAATTGTTGTCGTTTCTTGTTTCATCTGCCAGTGATTATTAGCCTAATCTATCTGTCGATATTCACACTTCAAGAATTTGACGGCAGAGATTTGCCCTTCACGAGATTCAACGGCGGAGATTTGCCCTTGCAGACTGGGAAACAAGAATTCGACCTCCCCTATGAAAGCCATCCCCTTATCTTCTTCTTCTTCTTCTTCTTCTTCTTCTGCGTAGTCCTGCAAGAGAATATCTCTGTATCTGTGCTATCAGATGCTCTCTAGACTCATGGAAGCACTATGCCCTTTACTTACACAGCCCACCGTATCCAAACTTCATCAACCCACCACCATCCATCACATTCCCGGCAAGCCGTACGTTCCGAATCTCATGACACGACGGGCCGCGGTTACGGCCCTAACTTCCCTTCTACTCTCGTCGAAATCAGCCCTCTTTATGGAAATTCCAGCTATCGGGGGGACACTACTGCCAGAATTCAATTTCAACATGGTACTTTTGACAACTGTCATATCTGATGAACTTGCAACATTGTATGCCTTATGACTAAGCCGCTTTGATGCATTTTCGATGTCTCTTTGCGACCCATCAGGTGGCACCGGACCAGACGTTTGAGGAGGCGATGTCTGGAGTTCGGGATGACGCGGAGTCCTTATTGGAAGTCAGGTCCTTGCTCGAGTCCCAGTCCTGGGGGGAGGCTCAGAGGGCTATGAGGAAGGCCTCTGTCCAGTTGAAGAAAGACATATATACCATCATCCAGAACAAGCCGGGGAATGAGAGGCCTCAGCTCAGGAAGCTCTACTCCGACCTCTTCAATGGAGTCACCAGGCTAGATTACGCTGCTCGGGACGCGGATGACGCTCGTGTTTGGGAGTGTTACGGGAGGATTACCGAAGCTCTTGGTGAGATCTTGTCTAGGATATGACAATTTTTTATTGCAATATGGTAATAATCCATTGGTCATTCGCCATTTAACTCCCGAGCTACATACCACATCACAGGCCTATGGAATAGGTATTTTGCTGGTTTGGTTATAAGACCGCGTTGTGATTTTCATCCCAAAAAAATGCGAGGGACAACGAGGAAAAATTATTATATTGGACTGATAAAAATGAATTCATAACGTATTCCAAAATTTAAAGATATCAAAACGTAATTTATATTTTGTATGACTTGTTTATTCAAAACTCTACTTTTGTCTTCTACAAAAAGGAAATGGGTTTCGAAACAACACGGTATCCTATTCTTTCATTTTTAAAATGCTAATTTCTTGAAGATTGAAGAATCACTTATCCCGAAAAAGGGAAAAACAATCGAATAGTCAAATGACCTTTTGCATTTGTGGTATTGGAATATGAAGAGAATCATTCAAAGATATTGGTCTTGTCCAAGATCAATAATCAGTGAAAGGTTGCATTATTAGCAAGTTGAACAGTAGGACATAGCTTGTAATAGTAAATCACTCCATTCTAAGTAAATTGTTATAGAGATCATATTATCGGACATCTAGGAAAATTATATATGCTGCATACACTTGAATTGCATGTATTGTATATATGTGTATTTACTTGAAAATTTCAGATAACATGCTTATGATTTAAATAATAAATTATGTAAAAAATAAGTAATTTATTTGAGATCAAATGATTTATTTAAAAAATATGAATAATTTCCTTGCATGAACTAATATTATACTATACTATAGATCAATCCGGACATCGATCTCTACATCCATATATATTCCTAGATAATACACGTACACTTTTTTTTTTTGGATGAGTATAGATTTATATGTACATTTTATTAATATTATAATGGTACCACTGAGGAAGTACGAAGTTTGACCAAAGGCCCACCCAAAATCAAATCACTAGACGATAGACCCACCATCACAAATATAAACTATTATTAAAAAAATAAAAAGAAATTCCCGACCAAAAATACAAAAATTCTCCCTTAAAAGAAAAGAATTCGAAGAACTTCGTACCTTGAACTATAAGAAATATAGAATAGAAATAGTATGAGCATTTAATGACACTTGTATCCGAGTCAAAGAACGGCCCACTCACGGCGTTAATGAAGCAGTCAAAAGTCAGCGTAACCAACGGTGATCTCCGCGTCCATCGTGTGACGGAGCATCCGACTGATTCTGTTATCGCTAGAAACCACCTGAGAGAGCGAGCGAGTCAATCCCAGTCAAAGACACATATACCTCTCCTCTCCCCCCGCTCTCTCTCTCTCTCTCTCTCTTTAAAGCAGCAAAACCCTCCTCCTCCCTCTCTCCTCTTTCCTTTCCGTCTTCGTCTTCGTGTTCTTCTTCTTCTTCCGTCAAGTACCAGCATCGATACAGCACATAGAGCGAAATCCAGTGAATCTCTCGTTGGGGAGTGTACATACGGAGGAACACTGCTCCGCACTTCGCTCAAGGATCTTCCCGCGCACGTGTCGCGCGCCTGGGAGTCGGTTGTTATGGCAGAGAGAGAGAACCAACACTTCGGAGCTCTCCGAGCGGAGGATTCTGCCGACAGCAGCTATGAGTCCGCGTCGGAACTGGAGTCGGGGTCTGAATTGGACGATGATCGGGTGCCGGAGTCGGCTACGCTCAGGGAGTCGCGGCGAGGCGAGCTCCGCGGCTCTGGCGGTGGAGATGGCGTGGAGGAGAACGGGAGTGAGTTGAAAACCCTAACCGCGGGATCTCCTGCTCGATTTTCGCAGAATAATCACAGTGAAGGTGACTTACGTGGTTTTTGTCTATTTGAGCTATTCATTTCTAGGTATTTGGTACGGCTTCATTTCTTGCGTTTTTCGTGGATATGTGGCTGAGGTGTTGGTTTCATGGTGGTGTGATCTCGCAGGTTTGCCTGGCCATTCTACTCAGAGAGAAGAATCCGAGGTTAGGAGTTACAGCGACAAGTTGCTCTTCGTTTTCCATTTCCGTTCATTTCTGTGCATCGCCTTTCTTCGCTTGGTAGCACTAAGCTAGTCTTCAGATACTTTCTTTTATTCATATGGATAATGGATAATTTTTTTTCCTTTCCGTCTCTGCTTTGGCTTGTTAATCCGGTTTATCATCCTTTCTTCATTACATTTCTTTCTCATTGGGAAAAATTTGTTTGAATTATGGAGTTCAGAGTGACTTGCATCTCGGTTCGCGTTCAGTTTTTGGTTCATAGACGGAGTTGAAGGTTTGTATGATTCCTGTTTGAGCAGCTAAAGAGCGCAAGGATTAGTCTCTGACGATTAATTGGACTCAATTAGTCTATGATGAATAGTATTTCACCCATTTTCCAGAGCGGGACTCTGTTCTAGAATTTTTCTTTTTCCCTTTTTTAAGCTGCCTCTTAATTTATGTGTTTGACATTTACTGGTAAGGTATCAGGATTTTGTCCCCATTGAACTCCTGGATTTGTAGTTATTTTAATTGAAGCCATCACATAGCTAATCTAGACAACACAAATACACGAAAAACAGAGAGGTTTTCCTTCAGCTTCAGTGATAGGAATGACTCCTATGTAATAGCAGTACATGCAAAAAAATTTCAATAGCCTCTTTTATCCATTGCTCTGCGTCCTCCGCCACTTCAATCCCTGTGCCCATTTTCCAAGACAGTGTACCAATATTAGTTAGAACAAATCAAAACACTTGATTGCTATTCAAATTGATGAATTTTAAGAAGATGATAGACAGTTGAATGGGAAGATGGAGGAGGAAATCAGAGCGTGCATCTGCATCATCTGAGATAGGCGTAATGCCGGCACAATGATCCTGCTTTCATCCACTTTTTTGTTTATCTGTTAGGTAGCTTCAATGTGATTGTTCAGTTTGTAGATTTTATATTAGTTTCGTTTTGCTTCCTTCAGTTACACTTTATTGGCTGGAAAGAGATATACATCATTATACATACATAAACATACACACCCCCACTCCCACCCACACACACACATACATAGAAAAATGCGTACATTCTGTTCATTACCTGCAAGTTTGTCTTAATAGCTAAAATTTGTAGGCAATGGCTATTTTTATGTTACTGAAGCTGTATTCATTAGAAGTTCTCTGTTTATGGTTTGGTACCCAATTTCATGTGTTATGTTTCTTTTTGTCTAATGTAGCATGTAGAGGTCATTATGGTTGCTGAAGCTTGCAAGCTTACATGTAATACGTCTTCAAGTTTTGGACTTCTGTTTCAATGATGGAGCAAGTTACATTGCGTCACCTCCACTTAAGGAGGATAAATGTTTTGCAATAATTTAAGTTTACCAATTCTTGGGCAATGGGAATATAAGGACTATGCAGAATTCCTTTAATTCAAACACTACGAAGACACAGAATCTATCTCTTAGATAGTCTGGCATCTTCAGAAAATGAAGTCTATGAGAATGAGAGTGGTAGATACGATGGTAGAAATTTGAGTGGCTCCAGAAGAGAGATTATATTGAGATGGCTTGTTTGTTTTCGATAGGAAGGTGGATGAATTGAACTTGGATGATATTACAAGGCATGGGAACTTGAGGCAGATATTGTTTGATTGACATGAAAGCTTAATGTAGCAAGCAAAAAATAAACCAACTCTTGAATTATGCATTTGCACTGCACTAGTTTGGCTGCTTTGGTATTACTTTCATTTTATGCTGCATGTCTCTTGTTTTCTTCAGGAGCAAGGCGTGATGTCCAAGCAGGAAGTTATGGCAGGTATTATTGGTCAGGCACTTCAACCCCTGGCCGGTAACCGGCTTGTGTCTTCTGTGTGTCCAACTTCTTCATCAGAAATCTCACCAAGTTCTGTCGCTCAGTCTGTGTCATCAGCTCCCAGAATTGAGAATTCATGCTTAGGAAAAGCAGATCTACGAAATAGTTCTGGCCAGAAGCCTGCATTAACCTTAGCAGCTGTAAAAGCATCATGTGCTGATGGTTACAATTGGCGTAAATATGGTCAGAAGCAAGTGAAAAGTCCTCAAGGGTCCCGAAGCTATTTCAGATGTACATATTCCGAATGTTGCGCCAAGAAGGTTGAATTCTGTGATCAGTCGGGTCATGTACTGGAGACTATTTACAAGAATCAACATAATCATGACCCTCCGAAAAAGGTCAACAATGTGAGACAAAGTAGGATTGTGAAATCTGCTGGACCTGTTGTGGAACATAATGCTAAAGAACATTCTATCCGAGTTCTCAATGGTTCAAATCCGTCGGCATCCTCTGGAGAATCAGTACGAGATACGTCAATGCTGTACGAAGGAAAATCTCAGGATTCTTGTGGCTTTAACGGGAATCCTGGGACTACCACAGAGAAGGAAGAAGCCCTTGGATCAGAGCCAAAACGTAGGCAAGTCTTGTCATATCATTCATGCTCGTAATAGTTTTTCAGAAGCTTCTTGGAAGCATCAGGTGTTAATGGTTTTGTTCTCCTACCTGACGCCCAGGGGGAAGAAAAACAGCTTGTCCCACTCAAGCCCCGTCTTAAAACCCGGGAAGAAACCAAAGGTGGTTGTTCATGCAGCAGGTGATGTGGGAGTCTCAGGTGATGGATATAGGTGGCGCAAGTATGGACAGAAGATGGTAAAGGGAAATCCTCATCCCAGGTGCGTGCTTTTGTCATTTCAGATTCTTATACGTTTCACGTCTTGACTGTATTATTCCTGACAATAGTTGAAGACTTCGTTGACTTAAAGTGTGGAGTTTATTATCCTCGGGGTTAATAGAAGGAAATGGATGACTAATCCTATATTTTAAGTGGTAAAGATTTCTCCAGAATTTTGCCACGCATGAAAAACCGTTTTCTTGGACTTGGACTCTCTGAACAAAGATTTTGTTGGTTGACCATTGGATACGAGGCATATTTTCCTTTCCGTCGTGTTCTCATCAGTATCCATGTGTACTAAGCTTCTTTCTAAAATTAAGAAAAAGAAAAAAATTGTGATTGCAGGAACTACTATAGATGCACTTCTGCAGGGTGCCCAGTCCGGAAGCACATTGAGACTGCTGTTGATAACGCGAGTGCAGTTACCATCACCTACAAAGGAATGCATGACCATGATATGCCCGTCCCCAAGAAGGGACATGGGCTTCCGAGTGGCCCACTAGTGGCAGCCAATTCCCCTGCTTCCCTGTGTAGTTCCCACAATAAAAAACTCCATCAATCCCAAACTCAAAAATCTCCCACTCAGTGGTCGGTAGACAAAGAGGGTGACCTAACAGGGGAGGCGATGGAGCTCGGGGGTGAGAAGGCCATGGAATCAGCCCGGACTCTCTTAAGTATTGGATTCGAGATCAAGCCGTGCTGAATCGACCGTGAGTCCTTCCTTGTCATGGCATGTAAAAAAATGAACAGTCACACTGGGACAGTGTGGATGGCGATGGAGTCAGGTTTGGCTATTTACAAATTTAATTTTGCGCTCTCATTTTCCTGCTCTCCTCTTAATATCCCATCCAGGGGTATTTGTAATTTTGTAGTTTATTATGTGTCAGTTTCTTAGTTTCATTTTTAGTGGCAGAGTTTGTGTATATATAATGGTTCTGTATGCCCTTATTTGAACTTAGATTAGGATTCACGTTGCGTCTCTAGCTAGGGTGCTCAAAGTCTTGAGTTTTGCTAGATAGTTTGCTGGGTTGATATTGCCCTCTCTCTGGAGCAGGTATATTTAGTTTTAGGCCATTTTTACTGAGTTCATCGGCATGAGACATGGTCCCCTATGTGTGCCTGTGGCGAGAGCTGCGATGCTCGATGGGGGAGAGATTTCGTTGGATTTGGAACAAAGTCTGAAGATGGCTGCGACTGCTCTCGGTTTTTTGTTTGTTGGGTGTTAATGTGCGTTGAAGTTTGCATCCTGTGTGTCGGGCATGGCCAACTGCACCATTTTGAATGAACTTTCGACTGGCCAAAAACGAGCAAAACTTATTTTCAACTATTAATATAAGTGGTAAAACGAACAATTAGTTTCCTTTTCTTCGAAAGTCAAGAGAAGCTACCACCGATGGTAAATGGTGCCCGCTCTTTTCAGGCCGAACAACGTGGGCCTCATCTCTCTGTGCCCATAAAGGTGGGTTCCCAACCTCACCCACCCAACCCCCCACCAAAACCTGGGCGTCTTAGAAGCATGGACCTGCACCGTCCTCTCCAGGCCCATCAGCGTTGGAACATGTCCTCAGGCCCAGTACCATGGATCGGCCTCATCCTTACCTCACTCGAAGTGCTCCTAGCATAAGCAAACCTAGGGCCATCCCCTCCCTAGTCAAACATATATATATATATATATATATATATATATATAGATAGATAGATGTACTCCCAATTCATTATCTTTATTATTTATCAAATTTGAAATTTAAAATATCGAGAAAATAATGAACTATCTCATAAAATCTCTGTTTATATATTTTTAAATATTTGAAGAATTACTTTATTAAAAAAACTCAAAAGATCAAGAAAAAATTATTCAAAAACGGAACGTTTTAAAACCATCTGATTGAATTTACCTTGATTATGTCTTCTTTTTAAATGTGAACCATGATATCTAGAAACTCAATTGAAATCCGACTAATCCAATTGAGTCGGGTTCGCTCACTAAGAAATAGAGCTCTCCTAACGTAAATTACTCGCGACCTTACTTAAGCGGAACAAGTTTTGAACCGCTTAAACCACTCCACATTGATTTGATCATGCTTTCATATAGAAATAGGTTTACTTATAAAAGTTGATTGATCATGCTACCATATAGAAATAGTTAAACTTATACAAGATGAGTTAAAATGCTCTTTAACAAAGGAGAAAGTACATCATTTCGTTAGACAGCCGAGTTCCTAAAATCAACGGGAAGCCATTGAGAGTGGGTGTGTGTGCACATGCGAGGTCCTGCCCAACGAACTCATGAAGGGGTCAACCAATCAAAGCAAAAAGACAAAGACCCCACTTCATAATTGCGACATATCACCATAAGAATAGAACAGACTTAGGAGGTGACAGATTTGGGTGATGGCGAAGAACATGTTGCTGCTCCCTCATAACCCATCATGGAATTCAATGGAAAGTATGTCCAACTGCTGCTGCCACCACCCCCACCCCCCCGCCCATTTTAATGGCCCAAGAAAAATAAAGAAAACAACTGCCACTACTATTGCCTCCTACCGCCACCCACCACTGCTGCTGCTGCCGCCCCCAGATCTTAACTATACAGAGAACAGTACAATCAGCTATAAAGCTTTCTTTTTTTCTTTTTTTACTTTTTTTCTCTCCCCCCAGCAGGCTCCGCCCCACACCACAAACAGCATAATCATCACCAACATTTATAACATGCACAATGCTCTCAGCATTCTACAAATCAGGAAATCCACGGGGCACAGAAATTTTGATGATTAAATTTGTTTTTCTTTATACACAAACCTGCTACCATTATAGAGCACTAGGTACACCAGTCAAAGAAGGGTGAAGCTAGATGTCAATCAAACCTGAAGCTTTGATGGCCATTGAATCGCATACATCATAGTTCTTCTGATATGCTCAACTCCTCAATGGCACCAGGAAGCTCGGATCCCACAATCTCATCACCATTCTTGTCTTCAGCTCCGTCCTTCACCTCGTTCTCGTCCTTACTTTCTGATGCAAGTACACATTCCTGGAACCTATAGCAGTTGATGAGATGGTCATTTGTAATTCCAGCCACTTGCATGAAAGAGTAGATGACCGTGGGACCCACGCTCCGGAAACCCCTTCTAACTAGGTCTTTGCTTATCACGTCAGCCTTTGGGGTTTTCACGGGGACCTGTCGAGGGTACCGGAATCTGCTGACTATGGGTTTATAATTGACAAAGCCCCAGATATACTCGTCAAATGACCCAAACTCTTCGATTACCTGGCATCAGTAGAGCCTGCAAAAAGTCAGTTGTAGTTGGGAAGGACACCGAGATGGACTAGAACTTCAGGGACCAAGTTGATACATTGAGGCAATGCAGGAGGCTACTTAAAACTCTGTGCGGGGATGGCTAAAAAGTTGCTTAAGTCTGACATATGACCCACCAAACAAGCAAGCTGGCATTTAAGGAGAGCGGGTCAATAGTATTAGGCACTCGTCAATTAAACAGATGTCAGGCCCAAGCGGGACAAGACTTCGCTCCACTACAAACTAGAGAGAAAAAAAAAAAAATAGAGAAAAAATCAGAGGCACAAGACCATGCTTTCATTTTTTCACAATATTAAGATAAGCAATTCTCAATCATTTTCCTAGCGACTAGCTCCCTAGATCAGACAAAGACAACAAGAGAAAACAGTCAGCTCCCAGCCATACATACAAAAGGACGTGTTGTAACATGTATTCTTTAAGACATTGATGAGGGAGCAATTCTCACATAATAAAACTAACACATACAACTTATGGATGGGGCAGTAGCTCGCCAGACTAAATCAAACAGATCATATAGAAGTTAGAACGGGTAAGATTGGGTTAGTAAGAATTAGCAGATCTACACACATCATATTTATAATACAAGATTAATATGCTTGAACATTCAGATCAGAAGAAAAAAAAGATTACCTTGGTAATTTGACGTGCGTTGTCAATGATAGACCGCAATTTAAGCTCCGATAAAAGAGAACTTGCTGCACTTCCTGGAGCTACTATCTTCTTCTCATTCAATTTTGAAACAGCAATTGGATCAAAATCCATGAAAACTTCCCTGCATCAGGAAAAACCAATTAACATGGGATAGAATTTGAAATACCACTAAAACTGATATAACATAAAAAGCAATACCTAAAAATGTGCCTTTTGCTTAAGATAGCAGGCCATGTAAGTTCAGATAAAGCACTAGAGAGGACAAGAAGCTCAAATAGTTTCCTGCACATGGTAAAAGTTGGGAAGAGAAGATTGGTGAGAGCTGCCAACATTTCAGTCCGAAGGCATAGGAGCAAAACATTCTCGTGGTAACGTACTTGTCATCATGTACTGGAACTCCCCATTCTTCATCATGAAAAGCCACATATAATGGATCTGGCATGCACAGCAATTTGAGAATCAATCAATAGCTATTCATATGATCGATCATTGTCACAGCCATTCAGAATCTAGGATCTAACCAGTAAAATCTAGTCCAAACTTTCTCAAACTTTCCCAGGGTAGGTGAATAATGAGCCAAAATGATAAATTAACAAATCTTAAGGCTAAAAATCACAAGTTAATTTTACAAGAGGTGCTACCAAGTCGCAATTAGGAAAAAGAATGCAGAATGAATACATTTGATTAAAGGCACTACTCATGAGCAGCTCCATCAGTCATGGAACAAAATTGAAGACAACAACATGATGCAGGCCATCTGAGATAAGGAACAGTACTGTGCAAGTTCAACAACCGACATTATTTATTTGCATGCTGAAAGCAGTACAGATTAATGCCGCGACTGGGTAAAATATTGCCAAGGACAGGAGGTGCCCTTCTGTTTATAGCTGGGTTCTTAGTTCTCAAGTATCAAATGATGATCTGCAGGCAATGTCTCAAGTCAAGTGACTGAATTTCAAAACAAAAATTACGATCCACATGCCATGCCAAGGCATGTGTGCCTGCAATATCCTAGATTTACCGTATGACACTCTGAGAGTAACATATTAAGTTGCAACGTGCCATCTGAAAGCGGAAATTTCAAGGCATGCATTCCTCAACAATACTTCCTATTGTGCACATAAGACTATTATCTCCCTGTTTACTAGCCTCTATATATACTATATCTTATCCATGTCAATTGCACCAGGAGAATCAATCATAGCTCTCAGCAAGAATAAAACAACTGACTTAACCTGTATTTGGAGTTACCCATGCACACTTCTTCATCTGAACACCAAGTGATGGGGGAGAGTCCAACCCGAAATCGAGGCCGCCATCCGAAACGACACTTCTTGACTTTGACAGGTGAGGCTTCCTCCTAGATACGCAGCTGATAGACCGTATCAGCCTCCCAGTGGATGCCCGGCTTTGAAATGAATCCGTTGAGGCATCAGAAGAGCATGATGCATTCAAGGACAAGTTTGACTGCAATAACTGCTCATGCCGCCGAAGTACAGAGTGTAACTTGGGAGAGGATATAGTAGTAACAGTGCTAGATTGATTTCCTTTGTCCTCAGACATTTTACCCTGTTCAGGAGATCTATCAATCTTTCTTAGTGGCTTCGAGGCAGGTCTCCTAGAACCCAATGAGCCCGCCTTGTTCCCAGTTGGTCCCAGCACAGGTCTGGACTCGGAATCAGCTACATTCATTGACCTTACTCTGGGAGCTCCAGACATGACTAAGAAACTCACAATTATCTCAAAAAGCTTCCAAATAGATCTCTGACTCCTACCCTCACAAGCTCAAATTTCATGAAGTTTCCCCAACCAAAATTCCAAGGATCATCGGAAACCCAGCTGGAGACTCAACTTGAAACCCCATCGCATATTTCAAGCATCATACTTAGCTCAAAACCCTAGATATGTGAAAGGTCACCAAAATATTCCTCTAACAGCAGATACATTTGACTGAATTGACCTCATATCTTCGAAGCTAGATCTCTTCTAAATCTCGTAAGCTTGTAGAACAGAACTAGCTACCGTCAACTTTAAATCCCAGTACTTAACCTAACAGTAACATGAAACCTCAGAATCACCTCACACAAACAACATACTGAAACCTAGAGCTTCCACACTTGAAGAACTTGAAATCATCCAGACCTGGAGAAGCAATCAAAGCACATTACGTGCACCTTTTAACAACCAACCTTCGCGGTCTCCACTGATTGAACACGTCAAATCCGACTGGAAAAGGAAAGGGGAGAGAATTTTATCGTAACACAGAGATTCCATCGCACATTGGAAGGAGTGACTGTTACCACTCGAGAGCATGGATTATAAAGCTGACACACTTCTCTGCGATTCTCATGCTCGAGAGAATTGGGAGGAAATTGTCGCTCTCACTCTCCCGGAAAATGCAGGAACGGGTCGAACTGATGGGGAAGCTCGAAGATGAGCTTCGATCTATGGCGAGCACGAGCGCTTTCTCTCTCTCTCTCTCTCTCTCTCTCTCTCTCTCTCTCTGTGTGTCTGAGGTGTGAACTTGGACTGTGGAGTGGAGAGAGAAATGGAAGAGCCAATTAGGAGACGGGGGAGACAGAGAGGGAGGGTGTCGGGGAAGATTGGGTTTTTCTTTTTGTTTAGTTAATTGCAATTTTGACCCCCATACTTTCTCTTCCATGTCATTCGCCCCCAATGCTTTCAGGCCTCTCAGATTAGGCCTCATAATTTTTGTTTGGCCTCTCTGCCAGCATTGCTAAAACCCTCCTAGCCTAGCAAAATCCCATTTGAAAAACCAAGTGGCAACCTTAAATTAAGGTTTGAGATTTGTCGCCATTCAATGGCATTTGTGTAAGGCCTTTGGAATCGACAAACATCACTATTGTCTTTCTCAACTCTAGTTTACTCGTAATAAAATGATGAGCTTAATATCTTATTCTCGCTCTATTTATAGAGACTTGGATCTAATCAATTAGATCAAAGCATTTCAACAATCTGGCAATGCCTAATATGTCATCGTATGTATTCTTTCTTGGTGCACGTGCATATGTAAAATCTTTCTTGTGTGCATAGACAGTAGTTTCCAAGCATCATCTCTGATGCAGAGGTTCTCTCGCAAAGCTCAATGGTGAAAATTGGTCCGACAGTTTAGAGAGGCAGGGACTGGCCTCTTAAAGGAAGAGAATAAGCTTCCAATCTCGACGGTGGTACCATTTTTTCCAGCGGCAAGTGATCAATCAGCTTCTGACTAATCAACCAGGAAACCTAATAACTTGCCCGCAGTCAAGATTAGTAGGCTTAGAGCAACTGATTGATTAGAAGGGCTCAAAGTGGTCCAGAAGTTGATAAAATCACGCATTCATGTGCTCAAAGAGAAATGCAACTGCGCAAAGACGAGAAAGACAATGTCAAAACTAAAGGGTTCAACCATGATCTGTATTTTACCCAAGAGGAAGACCAAGTGCAAGCACTGACGGGGTCCAATTTCAAATATTTATAGCATGCCAAAACATACCATTGCCATTGTCTTTCCCAAGGGGGAGGGAGGCAGGGAGGGAGAGAGAAGCTACAAATCTTAAGCAAGTTGCTATGCCTAAGCATTCTCACTCACAGCCGAGCCTTTGTGTGAATCAAAACCTCAAGAAGATTGGTGCAGCCACCCTACTTCATAGGAGCCGGAAATGACATCTGCTAGCATCAATATGAAGTGTTAATATCTTAGGAATTCCAGTTTGGAAGAATGCACGGTGTATGAAGTAGAACGGTCATGTTTATACAACATCATTCCAGAGAGCGATGGTAAAAATGCTGGGTAAACATGGGGAAACCCATCTTAGAAAAATATCGAGGTAATAAACATAGTCAACCAGGCCATTGGACGGGAGCTCCACCGAAATTCCCCACCCCCAACCCAATAGTTAGGTTTTGTAACATATATACCTAAGGTAGGGAAGGAAAACTCACCCCAGCAAGCCCCTGCCATTCCAGGTTCTAGGTGTCACAGTTAGGTTGATCATCGTGCCTTGCCTCACAGCTGTTACGGCAACTGCACGGCCTTGATTTGTCTGAGCCACAGAAGCAAGTCTTTGCAGCAAACTATCTCCAGCTACTACATCCCCAAATTTCACGATTTGATCTCCAAGCTGCAAACCATCCTCTGCAGCTGGAGAGTTTTCAGCAATTTCATCAACTATTGCAAAGGGTCTGGACACTATGACATCCGCATCCATATCACCAGCAGAATACATTGATGCATCATCATGGGATGATGCAGTTGCATTGACAGTAGTGTTATTGTCCAAGCCGGAACCATCACCTTGCAGAGAAGAGAAAGGATAAGAAACCAACAACAAAGCACAGCCATTCATTTCATGGAAGATGTGAAGTTATTGTAAAAGGATTAATTTAATGTAGTCCAGCAGCAGGGGGGTTTTGATAAAACACACAAATGTATTCATTGAATTATAGAGATATGCTTATACACACACACACACACACACACAAAAGAGAAAAGGATTCCTGATCGAGTGAATACAGTGTAATATAGTTTATGTATTAACTAATTAGCTGCTTACCTGGTTCTTTGGCTATCGAAGATTTTGGAGCATGTCTGGCAGAATGCAGGACCTGTATATTCTCATTAATTTTATTGGTGATCTGCTGGTGATCATTGCGTAGCTCTGTCATCAGGAGAAGATAACAAACTGATGAAGGACCAAGAAAATACAGCATACTTCTGTGAGTGTAGCGTAGAAGCAGAAGTAGGGTCTCAAGAAATGTCCACTCTATGGCACACTTCAGCAACCAGTATTACAAGGTAGAAGTCTCTGCCCTCCCAACCAATTCATTCTCCATGAAAATATTGAAGGACATCAATTCAATTGCACACACTTTGAAATATTCATTCATCTGAAGTTGCAAAAGCAAAACTCACTCCACATTAAGATAACAACTGCTGAATAAGGTAGTCTAATAAAGCTCCATACATGATAACAAGTTCTGATTTTCCGTATTCGAAAATGAAACAATGGCTACACCTACACTACAATCGACACGGATACCATCTCAGTGATATTATATACCAGTATTTGGTTTAGGTTGGAATTAAAGTCTGATAGGGAACAACAGTCGTATGAGATTATCTCAACTACTGGTTTTACAAAAGCAATAAACCAAAAGCAATGTGCCCAATTTGTCGAGAGAACAGCGAATGCTGAGCCCTTTGTTCAGTATTCATGAATCCAGAAATGGAATGCCAAAATCTGATATCACCAACTCCGACATGCTAACAATTGACTGATCAAATCTATTCATCGGAGTAATAGCACGAATTCCATACCAGAGAGACGGCGACGCTCCGCTCTCACGACTGGAATGTCAATGCCCGCCCGAGGGAATCCCTGCCAACAACAAAGCCCTAAGCTGAGACAAAAGCTTACGAGCAAACTCCCTCAGCCTCTGCTAGAAGACAGAGCATCTGAAACCCACGGGCAGGTTTCCAGCTGAAGCTGGTGAATTGAAGGGATTGACGTCAAGAAGGAAGTAAATAGAACGAAGAGAGAACGATTCTCAGGTTACCTCAGCATCGACGAGGTTTCCGGTGAGACCGGGGCCGCCGGGTTGAGTGAGGCGCTCGATGATAGCGTTCATCTCCGACTCGATGGCCGTCCTCTTCTCCATCAACTCCATCGTCTCTCCCTTCAAGTTCGTCGCCACCATTTTCGCATTCCTCGCCTCACCGCCACCTCTTCCTCCTCCTCCTCCTCCTCCGTCAACTTTCGAAGCTTCTTCCTTGCCTTGAACTGAAGTCAGCCAACGGAGCACGGTGGTGACGGTGACGCAATAACTATTGGTGTCGGATCGGGAATTCGTGTGAGGGCGTGCGGGACATGGTTCATGATCCGATGACTATTGGGCCTTTCTGATGCAGCGGGCCGGGCTGGCGGCCCACTTGACCGGCCTAGTGCCGGTCCAGTAGTAGAAACAAGTATATGCATGTTGGTTTATAAATACCACATTGTCAAAATTCACTTTCACATGCACTTCCCGTACTGATTGACGACGACTAGTATATTATTACACATGTATTTTCTTTGCTTGTTCAACCCAAGAGCTAGTAGAATTTATCATATTTGTACCAAAACTAAGAACTTTGATTTCAATTGATACCGAAACCTCAAATACTCAGGACCGAGGGAAGTTCTATGGCTTCGGACGTGAGGATCCCCTCCCTTTGGATTATCGTGAGCTAGTATGAAACAGTCTCGAACTATACTGATTAAGACTGTGTTTGCATTATCGGAGAGATGGGCACGAAATCGATCGCTGGTGGTCCTGATTAAGACTGTGTTTGCATTTGTGTATTAGCTAGTAGAAATGTAAAGGTGCAAGATGGTTCTGTTGAAAAACACTGCATGCGTATGATATTTTCAAGGAAGATGATGTAAAAAAGGGGTGATTTGAACCTTCCAAGTGGATTCGTAATTCAATTGAACCGCATGTGATCATAGGGGTTAGATGGCAATTATAAGACTCGGCAAGGAAGTGAAGTTGATTAAATATAGATGAAGCCATGCTTCGCCCATGGGCCACGTAATGGGCAGTTTTTAGGGTAACCACAGAATGGACAGTTCCGATGTCACTGTTCTCCACCCATAGAATAAAAAATTATATAGGAGTAAATATCAATTTAATAATTTCCACATGAAAAATTATCGTAAATTGATCGATTAAGAAGGTTATATATTCGTATAATTTATAAACCTGATATATATATATATATATGTGTGTGTGTGTATATATTTATTTATTTATGGGCCAATATATTCCGACCAGCCAGGACAAATTACGGGCTGATATTAATTATTCTTATAAATCAAGCGACCTTGTGGATGCCGTCAACTGCTTAGCAGAAAGAAAGTAATCACAGTTTAATCAAAGCACGACAAACGCTAATTAACTAATTAGAATGATGAGGGGCGTGTGATATAATTAATGTGAAGGTTCCCTACCGTTAAAATGTAAGGTGATTGCTTGCAGTGTCGAAGCTCCTCACAATGGACTGGAATGGATGATCATAGCATAGAGATAAGGTGTCATAAGAAACATGTCACGTCATGGCAGGAGCAATGGGCACTAATCTGATGGTCATTTAAAGAAAAATAGATGGTTTGCAGGTGTACTGGCTCGGATTTAGCCTTTTATATAGAGATACGGTTTGCACAATATCGTGTTAGAAAATTCTAGACAAATAGAGATACGATTTATGATGATGATGCATTCATACAATCCGTAAGGCTCTCCCTTCCGTCGTGATGATGTCATCCTAGTTTTTTTTTTCTTTTTTAATTTCATTTCCAAATTGGGATAATTGGGATGACCATAAGATATTATTAAACGTGTTATTGAATCAATAATTAGTCCTAATGATCTACCGAAAATAATTAATCCTGACAATGACCTGATATATCTTACCAAAATTTGAAATTTTAACGTTATATATAGATCAAATTCACCTACATAAAATGCAATTTCACACACGCACATATATATTACACCTCATGATTATTATTATCATTGCGAAGGATTTAACAACCTTTTCAAATGATTATTAATTATTTAAAAGGAAAAATTACACTTTTGGTCCCTTACCTTCACTTACTTTTCTATTTTCATTCCTTTTTTTTTTAATTCTCATCTTATACATTATGTTAAGTTTCTATTTCTAACCCACCATTAACTTTTTTTGTTAAATATGTTGAAGTGGACACTATAAATAGTCGCATCATAAACGAAATACCACGTGGATTAATTCTTTCTCGTCAAATCCAGTTAGTGGTCCCCTAATGACTTTGTTCAAAATTGTCCCATCGAAGTGCATGCATCATTCTCTAATTGGATTAACTATATTTGTTGCCCAAAAAAATAAAACAATAAAAGAAATAATGAACCCAGAAAAAAATTATTAACATTGAATGACAGCGAACACATCAACCGGAGGCCATCCTTCTCTTCTCCCATATCAGAGATGCAGGCAATTGCCAAATTCAAGAAAGAGCTAGGCAAAACTACGGCAAACAAACAGATTTCCCGACCTTGTTTTTTTCTTTTTTGCTCGAAAACAGATTCCCTAATTTATTAAAGTAGTAGATTAACAATTTTATTTTACCATCAATCAAACTTCCATTTTATTCAACTACGATCAGTTAACAATGTATATACAATTTCGTCAAGCCATTAACGACAATAATCATCTAAATAACAAGCGATTCTCTTATTATGGAGAGACCACAACTAAACGGAAATCACTCGGCATGATCTAATCTCTACTATGAGTTACAATTATTAGGGTTTCAATTCATAAATGTCAAAAAATTTAGAATTTTGAATAATAAAAAAACTTCTGTTTCTTTGAGTTAACATTAGAAACCTCGATCAAGTCTCATTTCGACTCGAATTAGGGAGCAGTAACGAGGCTGAGGTAGGATAGTTGCTCGAATTCAGGAGATAGAGGAACAATCCCCCATTTTTGCAAAGTTACCAACCCATAGCAGTCAATTCCCCCGAGCTCAGCGTCATTGAGGATTGAAGGATTACAATTTCATTTTGGTGAGTCATTTGGAGATCTAATCGGGGAGATGAGAAGAATCTGTTAGAAAGTCAAGTAAGAATGGATCACAAAAAGATTTTTATTGAATTAATTAATAAAATAAATACCTCTCCTGTATATAAAAATATACAGTAAATCCAACGAAAAGAAAATGTAGATGTGACATTTTTATTCTGACATGGATCGTCTATTAGGATCCAACTCAACATATTTAACGGAAAAAGTTAATGGTACGATGAAAATAGAAAATTAACATGAGGTACATGATGAAAATATAAATAAATAAGAAAAAGGATGAAAATAGAAAAATAAGCAAAGGTAAAAGATCAAAAGTGTAATTTTTTCAATTTAAAATGAAATAGTTAAGCAGATTAGCGCTAACTAGTTGGCAACAAAGGTGATATCACGAACCTTCTCATAATTACATCTCTCCGCATAATCACGAACGGCTCCACCAACGATACGCGGAGTTCGCTCTCAGCTCCAAGGCATGAACAAGTGTTGATCCAACACGCATCCTGTTTGCTATTTACTTGCAATATGTATGCAACATATATATATATATATATATATAGAGAGAGAGAGAGAGAGAGAGACACTATAGAACATCGTAATCTTACGTAGGACACATATAATCTCTCTCTTTATGTTGTTGTGTTTGTTAAAGGTGGCAGCTCAATGCTCGTGAGGATCGCTTTACCTCCATGCTACTCCTCCCTTCCTGGTGGCAGATAATCGTCTGCTATCCCGAGAGGTTTCTCAAGCAAGCACTGGCTTGAGCCCCGGCCCCAAAACATTAGTTAGGCCCATATTTTTATTTATTCTAAAGTTGAAATTTTATATAGTTGCCGCATTCATTTTGTGCATAATAATTAAATAAATCAACAAGTAAGGCATCCAATCTTAACTTTTCCAATTAAATTAATATAATAATTAATTAATCTCATCCCCCTTCAGTTGTATAATGTATAACTAAATTAGGTTAATTTGATCCCAAATTATTTCGCCACAATTTCTATTAACATAGAAAATTTTAAATTAATTATTATTCGCAATGATATAACGAGAAAGAATCATTTATTATAATTTTTTTCACTATGTACTTTCTCATACCACTTTGTGAGACAGTTTCATCTAATTAATAGACCTCGTATTGTATTAAAGTTCGCCCTCAGGCAGGCCTTCAATTCTCTTAAGAGTTCCCACCCGTGGATGGATGGCACCACCTTTTACATGGATTCTGATGATCCTAGCTAGGTGGTTCCCAATGGACTAACTTCTCGCCATGTCGCGCTTATAGCCTTATAATACCTGAGTATTGTTGACAAAAAAGCATAGGCAATGCTGGTAAGGTGATTGGCGATCTGGAAACTATCATTCAGACTGTCATACAGGTCCGGTCTTGCGATTATTGAATCGAACCAACCCATGCAACTGTCGAGGGCATCCTGAGGACCCTTCTGCAGACTGACGGGGTAATACTTTCGCCGTCCTCATCTTGCAGATGTGACTGACTATCCCTTTAACTAAAGCGTTTATTTTCTGTCGGATCATGTCAGCAGCCCCACCGACAATCTTGAGGCATTTTAGGAGCATCCAGACGTCGTCTTCCGCCTTGTTGGCATTTTAGGTGTTCCATCACTACGGAACTCATGTTGATGGGGGCTTGTAGAGCAAGCTCGGTCGCAGAGCTTCCTCTTGTCAGATGCCACGACGGAAGTGTAAGGGGAGAGCGACTTGTAGCAATCCTTTGAGTAATATGGCACCATGCTGCATGACTTTGCGATGAATGCCCCCCCCCCCCCCGTCAGCTGATTTCGGTTTAGATGGGGGGAGCTGAAGGGCCAGAGGAAGCGAAAGCCGCTGCCATTAGCCAAGACGCAGCCCCGGTCAGGGTCCAGAAGTTCAGTAAGGCGATGTGGTACGGTAGCGCCTTGGCTTCTTCAATTTCCATCATCTGTCCCTCCCTTATCTCCATCAAGGAGTCTGTTCATAAATTACCTATATACTGTACATATAGTTATTCGATTAAGAAGTGCTAATTAATTAGTTGAGATTGGTTTGTCATCATCAGCAACTTAAATAAACGGTAGCGGTGCCTTTGATTTTTTTTGCTGAATAGCGGTGCCTTTGATTGATTAAACATTGAAGTACTCTATTTGACTATGACCCGGTTCAATCTGATCCTCTTAACCGAATCCGGTCGGCGGGTATGAGTCGGCCGTCGGTCAGGTAATTTGACTTTGACCTGGACCCTCCCCCGTTTTTTTGGTCTGGCTTCAGGCGAAGCAGTAACAGAGAAGCCGCTCTCTCTCTCTCTCTTCCCTCGTCGTCTCTCTGAAGAACCTGAGCTTTTCACACTTGAACAGCTCCAAAATCTCCATTTTGTGCTTGCAAGACAGTGAAGATCACACAAGCAAGGAATCAACAGTACGTCCAACAAGCGGAGTTAGCTGCCGATCGAGCTTTGCTGCTTGCAGCAATTTGATCAATGATGTAGGTTGTATGTATGTCGGGAGGGGCAAGACTAGAAAGATGAGTGTGTCTCTCACTGTGATGACCTTTAACCTGCACGAAGATCAGGCAGAAGACAGCCCAAATTCATGGGACAAGAGGAGGGATTTGTGTATAAGCGTCATCACCAGCTACTCTCCCATGATTCTCTGCACCCAACAAGGTCTCTCTCTCTCTCTCTCTCTACATACAGTACTCGTTTGGCGTTGCTGCGCTTATTTGTTTCTTGCAGTAGTCTTTTGGGATCTTTTGGAATGTGGGTTTTGGTTCTTGAAGGACCAAGATGAAGTTTTCCTTTTTGATGATTTTAGTTGAATGTTCCTCTTTCCTTTTCAGTGCTCAAACTTCATCTGGCCATAACTAATTCAACCACCATTGCAATATATATAGAACCTGGGCGGCCCCCCTATGGGACTATTAGTAAATCCTAGAACTGATTGTCGGGTTTACAAATGGCTTTTAGGTTGTTCTATTTGATATCGAAAGATATGTTGAAACTTGTCCGACTTGATGGTCTCTCTACTCTGTTGTATTTCTTGAGTCCAGGTGTAAAGTCCCAGTTGGATTATCTTCAGTCATGCTTAACAGGTACATTTCTTTCTCCGTTTTTCTGCCCTTCTAATTTGAATCAACTTCACAACTAGCAGAGTTCTTCGACTCCTTTCATTTGCTATGTTGGACATAAGTAGGATGGTTTAAATGCGTATTCTAGAGCATATTCTGCTTTATATACTATGTTCAATTCTTTTGGGTCCTTGTAATGGCAAGAGACTTTGCTAGTGATAATAGACAGATCAGTTTGTTGTTCAAGGTGTGTGTGTTTGAATGTACTCTACTATTTATTCTCCGTATTAAGCATTATTTTTGAGTTTCTGGTTTAGATGGTTTGGTTAAATATTGGGCAGATTATGATCAGTTTGGAATATCAACAAAAGGGCCTGAAGACACTTCAGATGAACACTGCACTATCTTCTATGATAAGGAAAAGGTACCGTACTTTTTTTCCCCTCAATTTCTGAGCTGAAACAAACATTGCATTCTTGTTTGAGAAAATGTTATAACTGCTCTTTTGTAATTCGTTTTTCTTTTCATATATGAAGGTAGAGCTACTAGAAGGAGGAACGTTTTGGCTATCCGAGTCTCCTTCAGTTCCTGGAAGCACATCATGGGGCTCTGAAGTCCCGTGCATTGCTACTTGGGCCATATCCTTCTTATGTTCTTGTTCCATTTTCATATCGTCAGATATCATACCAAAAGAGTCAGAAACTTCAGGAACTGTCCGAATTTCAAAGAACTTAGTGAAGTTTTCTTTGGTTAAACCCTCACCTTTCATAGAAGTCAGTTTCTAACACACACCGGATCTCAAAAAGAATTTTCTTTTGGCCTGGATTAATCATACGAATTGATTAATGTGGAGCCCATCACAATTAGAGCAAAACCTGCAATGATCTTGATATATGTTATCTAAACAGTATTTCTAAACCCAGTCTATGCAAGAAAATTTCCTGTCACCATATGGCGGTTCTGCTGCTTTTTATTCCAGATGATAGTGTTTCCTTGACATAATGCCCACACACATTTCAACTTAAAGGAGTGGAGCCTCCAAATTTTTCTTTTCAGATAGTGAACACGAACATGGATGAATACAGTGCTCGAGCTCGGAGAAGAAGTGCATTGCTGACATGGCAGCATATTGCGTCCTTACCTCCAAGCCTGCCAGTTGTATACTGTGGTGGGTTCAATACACAGAAGGAATCCACTACAGGCCGGTTTCTGCTCGGGAGGTCGAGGTAGTACTTAGATGCTCCTCTAGTTTGAAGATTCTGTCTTTACTCTTTGTCTAAAATCGAATCATTTGGAAGCTGCTTCCTTGACCTTCTTAAAAAAATTTATTATGTTAGAGAACATGGTGTGGTGGGGGATATGCGTGATGCATGGTTCAATGCCAGGGCGAGGAAGAACATCTCTCTTGTTCGCACTTATCATGGATTCAAAGGTATTCCTTTGTGAATTCTGCACACTGTTACTTCGAAAAGTTCTTTCCACTGAATATGGACTGTTGCGGACTGAGTGGGAATCTCAAATGCGTTCAGTTCAGCTCGTGCTTGGACAGGAATTTCTTCCACTTCCATAATATTGCTTGTTTGGAGTTAATAACAATCATAGAATTGTCTTGTGGGAGGGACCCCGCAGATCTGATTGTTTGGTGCCTGCACTATCTGTTCAGATCGGGTTTTTAGCCTTTAGATGAGAATCTCCTTTGCCTCTGTAAGCTTGCTTTAGGGTTGTTCACTTGGACTCAAGAGTGCCATTTCTTTCATACAGGCAATAAGCAAGGAGCGCTTGAATACCTCAAACTGATTTTCCGAGCCCTCTGCCTTTGTTGGGATCGGCAAACTCAAGACCTTCACATAGACTGGATTCTCTTCCGAGGTAGATCTCTAATACCCGTATCTTGTGAAGTGGTGAACGATAATATAGATGGTTGTTATCCTTCCTCTCACTATCCCATATTTGCTGAGTTCATGCTTCCTCGCACCGTGAGGATGCTTGACCCACCTCCTGCTGCTCCTGCACAAGACCGAGCAATAACATAAATTGCTGTTCATAGCTCCAAATTTCTGAATTAATTGATCATATTTGTGAACTGTTTTAGTTATTTGAGAGTGATGAAGTAATGGGTTGGATGTTGATTAGCGTGAATGTATTGAAATTTTGATTATCAAGTTTTTCAGACAAATTTTTTCCAGAGTGGAAAAGAAATAGCTCTCTATCTCTGCATTGTCAGTTGAGAATATAAACTTGATTGTTTTGATATTAATGTCAATTGTCTCCAACCCTCTTTGATCGAATCCTCCCTTTGAAAATATTTAACCAAGCAGGACTTGAGGTAAGAGTTCTTGAAACTTGAGTCTGTGGACAATCTTTGTCGAGCTGATCACAGTCTCTCCCAAATGGCTGGCTTTCATCCAATTATCTATAGCACAACAATGCCAAAGCATCATACTCTGCAAAGAAGTCGCGATCTGGATGTTTCTGCAGCTTCACGAGTTTCCGACTAATGGGCAGTCTTTGAACATTCCAACTTCTATGTACTCAAAAGGCATTTGCAACAATTCTCGAGGCAAAAAAGTTTATACTACAAGAGTGCAAAAACAATGGTTGGAATTCCTGAGAAAAGCTGTCTTCAAGCATGGTACCTAAGAAGATAATGAGCTGCCAAAGATCATCTGGCATTTTATCTTATTCCGTTGAATTACATACCGTACCGGAGAAAAACGAGGAAGGGGAAACTTTTGGGAGCTCATGGAGTTCAGTTGGAGTTGTTATGAACCAAATTGAATGAATGAAAATACCATAACGCAGTAATCTTCTATTTTAAACCTTTAAATTCAATTCCAGAGAGCTGGAGATGTCGGAAATTAATGCTGCGTTTGATTTTATAGTAGGATTTTAAAATCAGATTTTGATTTTGAAAAAGAGTGGTATAAATGGAGTCCAACCTTTGACTTTGTATGAATTATTTTGTTTTGATGTGAAAAAAAAAATAAATGAGACACTTTTTGACTTTGTATGCTGCGTTTGATTTTATAGTAGGATTTTAAAATCAGATTTTGATTTTGAAAAAGAGTGGTATAAATGGAGTCCAACCTTTGACTTTGTATGAATTATTTTGTTTTGATGTGAAAAAAAAATAAATAAATGAGACACTTTTTGACTTTGTATGAGTTATTTTGTTTTATAGTGGATAGAGTTAAATTAGAATTGTGATTCTAAAATAATATTGGGAAACCAAACGGAGCCTAATAGATACAAAGCATTTCTTAGCCTTCTGAGCAATTCGAAAATCACAGTCAACAACAAAGTCGAAGCAAGCAGCAAAGTCTCCCAAATGACTTTATCCAGACATTATCGGTGATATTACAACAAAACTAATCTGCATCTTCTGCTGTGAAGTCAGGCTCAGGCGGCTTCTGAAGCTTCATGAGGTCCCGGGCGCTCTTGGCATTTCGATTCCTATGGACTCCACGAAGGGCATTTGCAGCAAATCTCGTAGCAAGGAAGGTTGCCCCGATACTAAAAGATGTGCCACCTGCATTACTGTTCCTGGCCCGGCTCGGCCCTTCTTCCTCTTCCTCTTCTTCCCCCTCTTCCTCCTTTCTGCGAAGTTCCATGCTCTTCCTCTTTGCGTATCTCCTCCACGCAGCTTGAATAAAGCAGGCAGCCCAAGTCCTCCACTGCTGGGAATAGAAGCGGAACGTATGCTGAACTTGCCTACTGTGAAGCCTCCTGAACTGACTAGCCACGAACTTCAGTTCCTCAGCTATCAGCGCAAAGGCCTCCACCTCTGTGAGAGCCTTCACAGTCCGGGTGGAAGAAGGGAGGTTAGAGCCCGACTTGGGATCGAGGGCCCAAGTTAGCAATTCCTCACCACAGAAGTCTCCTTCCTTCAATAAACTTCGGTTGAAAAACCCACTTCTCCCTCCATCAGTAGTCACACTCTCGAGACGTCCCCGAATTATAAAGAGCATCTCATCCACAGGATCACCTTCCCGGACTATGTAAGTGTTTTCAGTGAATAAACTTGGCTTCAGTCGCTCGCAGATTGCATCGAGTAACCTCTCGTCCATATTCTCAAACAATGGCACCTGTCAGTGAAAATCCGCTAGATGTAAAATATGCTAAAGTGAGATATAGTACAAGAAACTACCTATGCATTAATATATTGATGGTACTCTTAACAAACAAAATCATTTTGTCCTTTGAAATTAAGAACTCAGGTGAGATCACAGTGCGAAGCAAATATTTCAAGCAATGTAGATTAGAAAGGTATATTGCTCTACCAACATGCAATAATGTCTCGAACAACCAATCATAGGGAAGACTGGCTATCTTTAGTTCCTTTTGGGTATCGATGATGGAAATCAAATCATGCAAGCATAGTATTGAGGTGACAACTTACTCTTCGAACCAAGGCGAGACAGAGATGACGCTTAATATCTCTCCTCAGATCCTTTGGGAGAGACTGCACCAAGGACTCTTCATCAACACCACGAGTCTCCAACCACTTGTACTGATCATAGCGTCTAACACGCTCCCTTAATTCGGGGGGGAGCAATCGATGATGCATCCACTGTTCAGAGTCACGCCTCTTCACTCTCATCTCTTCAAGCCGAATAGTGAGAGACTGAAGGTAGGTCTGCAAAAGTAATAGAAAGATGCGATTTCAGCACCCGAAGAGTACTTATTTACACAGTGCAATTTAAGTGTTCCAATATCATGAAAACTGCAGCTCATAAACCAGGATGCTTGACACCAAAAATTACGTCAACTTCAGTATTTATGCAGGCATAGTCCTACAATGACAAAAAGAAGCAGACGACACTTGCAGCAGTAAGTAAACAAACTCAACCCAAACAAAAAGGACATGAGACTGGCTTCTTATTCACCTGCATATTACCAATCAATAGAGCAAAGAGGATAAGGCCCAAAATGGCTAGTGTAATGGAAAATACAACTTCCCATGGATATGTGCTGGTCTCGAGCCCCTGCCCAAGAGTACTGCATGGGAAACAAGAAATTCTAGTCAACAACCAGCACCTGAATGAACTGTTATGTGAGAGGAAAACAATATGTAAATTTTCAAAGGAAACAAACAAGCTATCTGTGCTACTTCGTTTTTTTCGACAGCTTCAAATCCCAAAAAGAGGCTTTAAAGGATAAGCAGCTAATCAAACCCAAGTATTTACCTCAAGTTCTGCAGCCCCCACCATAAACAGTAGCAATACTTCGATACAAAATTCATGGTCGAAACTATCCCAGATGACAGTGCCTGATCAAAGATACCATAATCGAATGGCGGATCATCACCGCCAGCAGAACAACTAGCATTAAGGACCCCTTCACTTATGTTGCTCCACGCGCTATAACCATCCATTCCTTGGTTCCCACAGTAAAGAAAATCTCTATGGCATGTTTCGTTACAAGCCTTCTTCCAGCATGAATCGTTTCTCTGTACAGCAAATATATACCAGAATGCGCCGACAATCTGAAACAAAGGATGCAGAAAACATAACAATAAATGTTGTTATACCAACCAAGTGAAACTAAAGCAAGCACTGGAAATCAGAAAGAAGTAGAGGTGAATCATATCAAGCCTACAGTACGGTAACTATAGATACGATGCCCCAGTGAAACTTTGAATGACAATACACAGTGAGACTGAGCGTCGGCCAGGCGTAGCAGTACTTCTGTTGGAGCAGTGAAGGAGAGTAGTTTCGTTCAAGTAACATTATCTAGAGAAAATTAGGTCGCAACAATCACTACATTGCTTTATCATTGCACCAATTGAGATTAAAGATATCAGTCTAACTTGTCAAACTTTAGAACCATGCCTCAATGGATGCATTGTGTCGAATAGAACTATATGCCACCGAGATTTTGTGATTACAAACATGAAGCCCTTCAACAGCATGGACATGATATATGTAGTTATGAGAATTCCTCTTAGCTAGATACTGTCTTAAGCTCAAAGGTCGAAGAACACTGCAATAATTGTTCGAAAGTAGAGGTCATGCATCATCAACCATAGTTTTAAAGGCACCAGTAAAACCCCCGTACAAGTAGATATTTCAATTTCTGTGGAGAGCGTACCAAAAAAGAATTCACAGGTAAAGTCATGCAGAACCATTCTAGACAAACGTAAGACTTACACAAATAGAGGACAATAATAAAACAAGTTTAAAGCCTCTGCCTCCAAGTTTAACAACCAAGAACAAATCAGCAATCTAAAAAATTAGCACTACTTTATGTTCACTTGATGCCTGCTTCTTACAATCAATCCTATCATTTTTACAATCAATATACCATCTGGATTTCTGGAAAAAAATTTAACGTAAAATAGCCAATGGATCTAACACCAGATCAATGAACATATATAAGAATGATGCACCACAGACAGCAAAAGTTAAACAGACAGAGAACATAGGGCACAACAAAATAATCATGACAAGGCTACTGAAATCGGGTCAACTTACATGACTAGCAAGCATATATAGCAGCAAATAATATGCAGCACCAGCCCACGCAGTTTCAGCAAAAACACCAGCAGTTCTCTTCAGTTCTGTGGTCAATGGAACCATGCGGAGAAATCTAAAAATGTACTGAATGATAATAATGTAAAGCAGGGCCTGCTTTGTAGACAGCACATATGAACCATTTGACCTCACAAGGAATCTCCAGACAACAATCTGCAGTTAATAGCCAAAAAGTAAGAACACAATACTATTATATATAAACAACTGAGTCAGTGACAGCAATTTAAATGCCTAAAAAAATAAATAAATAAAATTTATAGTTTCAAATTCAAGTACGACATAGACATAGCAAAAGTGTAAAAGTTCGACAAAATTTAGCTATCAACTGTGTTTTGGAAGATTAACTAAGGATTAGCTGATGACTCTAGCTCTAGGATAGTTAAGACTGAAAAGAATAAATGTCTGTATTGGTCAGGGTTAGCTCAGCCGTTACCATGCATGGTCTGGAGATAATATAGAAGCCTAATCCAACAGGTCAAATGATGCAATTAGAGGTTTAAGTAGAAGCCTAGAGCATAAACATGTGGAAGAGAAAGGACATGAAACGAAACCCTGGATAAATAGATTAGTGAAATAGTTGTGAAGCAATAAATAATCCTAGGCAAAAAAATACTAAGAAAATCCAAACAGAAGAACTCTAGGGACGGTTAGTTAGTCGAACCTGAGGCAGAGGGAGGACGGAAAGGAAATCAATGATGAAGTAGCGTCGTAAGTAGCGCTTTGCAATTTGGGCAGGATCTATCACAAGTTCACCTCGCCCAAAAACCCGGGAAGATGGTGCAATATAAGCAGTTCGAAACTGAAGACTCATGTGGATGAGATAGAAAGCATCAATAATGGTCCGCAACGTGGTCACTGTGATGGCTAATTTACGATCTATACCGATACAATTCATTGTATTGTTAATGACAGGAAGATAAAGGAAAAGAGGGTCCACAGACACTGCCAAAATACATGAAGCCACAGAAAGTTTATTCCACAAAAGTAGGAACTTGTCTTGAGGATCAAATATCTTTTTCTCAGATGTTTTCAGATCTTCAGGGAAAACTGCTCGAGAAACCCCAAATCCGAGCGAACGGCCGATCGACTTGAGTCCTTCAGAACCCTTTCTCATCCCAGTTTTGAAGGATTTAGATTTGGCATTGCTTGTGTGACCAGCTCGCGCAAGGCCCTCAATACTAAAACCACACTTCTTCATTCCAGTATCTGAAGGTGACGATACTCTAGAATCCAAGTCGTCCAGCCTAGAGATATAGGAAAAGTGTCAGAAACACAAGTGTATGCGAGCAAAGCAGCGAGCTTCTTCCAACTTCTAGGATGCAAAATGAGTAAAACCATAAAAACACTGGAGAAATTGTCAAAAGCCAATCAAGTTGAGAGCTCCCATGGCTAAATTCCCAGCATCCTAGGGTCGAGCATGAAACTTAAAGCTCTAAAAGAAAATTTCATGAAAAAGAATAAATTCAGCTACATAATTAAATTCCTTGGCCTTCAAAAGTTTCCAGCGAAACATTGCAAATATTTCGCAATTGAGATTAATTTAAAAAAAAAAAGGACCCATAAAAGTCCAATGTTTCCTAGTAGATAATAGAGGCTTTTCAAACAATTAATTTTCAAGGCTGCATGCTTGGCCTCCAAATGCATTGAGGCCATCAAGGAAAAGCCAATACCTCCTAAACTTCTCTCGCTGGCCATCCATGTACTCGGATTTGTAACCACAGTCAAACATTATGTACTAGGGAACACATATATCCCACCTGCATGTTAGCAAGCAGATTAACTTTGCATTCAAGATTACAATGTCAAGCCTGTCAAAGTACAAAATGACGTTTTACGAGCTCTTGATAGCAGAGATGCTGAAATTCACTTTGTAGTCAAAGGAAATTGAACCAGAAAGCCAACTGTGAATTTAGACTTGGATATGACTCATCCTAATATCCAATGCTTGTCAAGCTATTCCAATTGGCATGCACAAAATGCAAAAATGGAAGAGAAACACACAAGATGAGCTCAACTTCGTCAGCAGTGACGCCCAACATCCTGATCTCAATCGCGCAAGTATGCTATTTGACCAAAGTTAGGCCATAGATGTAATTATCCCCAAAAATTCACTCCTGATCGCACAAGGAACCCATAAATAAAAAAAAAAAAAATCATGATTTCCTGGTGCCTTAAGGTAAAGTGTACTAAGCTGAACATCCTCACGGCAAGGGCTCGCCAAATAGATAGCTAAATTAACTTGCTTTATGCATTCAATAAACCCAGACCGGTGTTCCCGAATAGGCCACCCACAAGAAATCAATACTCCTGACTCCATCTTTCCCCCATGAGGGAGTGCTACTGTCTGAAGGGAGTCCCTATTATCCGAAAGTGAGCATCTGAGAAAACCCCCAACCCTTCCTTCATAATCAAATTCAGTTGTCAGTTGACCACTGATTGCGACATAATCGGGTATAGAGACCACCGTCGAGCAAATTAGCTCAACCACCTCCAAATCGAGCTATTCTCGAACAAAAATCATCCTAGTCCAGGACGCAAATAACGAATTCGAGCATCGAAACTCGAAGTCAAATGAACTTCCAAGCATGACGATCAAATTGGAACTAGCTTGACAAGAGCTCCGAGCTCCAAGCTGAAAACCGAACCATCCGACCGAACAAATACACATGATGATGACGACGACGAAGGGATCAAGCTGGAACAACTCACAGTGAATTGATTCCCTTCAAGCTTTCAGCTCATCCATGGAGAGAGAGAGAGAGACGGAGAGAGACGGAGAAGGAGGTGGGAAACGGACAAAGAACTCATGAAGTCAGAAATAATGAAATTATCTTTTACTACAAAATGAGAAAAAATAGGGAAAATGGTTTCTGAAATATAAAAACTGAGGAAAATATTTGAGAAGCTGAAATGACGGAACTAGCCCTGTGGCAGTGCACGGCGGTTAGGTACGACGTTGACGCGATAGTGCCATCTGTTATCGGAAATTTCCGCGATCTAGCGGATTTCTGTTATATATATTTCATGAGTCATGTTGGCCTGGTCCTTTTTTACCTGTTAGGTAAAATTCACATGTCTATTTTGAATTAGGGTCCATTCGTAATTTAAAAGTTTAAGTTAATGACTTGCTAGATCATTATCTTTTATAAACCTATGAATTTCCTCATCGTTACTCTTTTTTCCCAATAAAAATTGAGGATGAACGTGTTATTTTTACTGAATACGAAGAGAGGAAAAGAAGAAAAGCATAGTCCTCAGCTGACTAAGGGTGATATTAATTTGACCGTCGTGATCATATTCTCGACCGAATTATCTCACCAAGAATTTCTGGCATATTCAGCCCATATATATATATGTCCACTATTATTATTACCTGACAGTTAATAAAAGAATAGAAAAGACTTTTATTGTGTCACTCAAGTTATATATGAATTCTTGAATCCAAGAGTTAATAATAACAAGTTCTTCGTTTCCCAGAATAGAATAACCACTGAAAATAATGAAACAGATTATATTTGTCGACAAGCGAAGTCCCCATTGAGCAAGGCGTTATCGTAGGATTTGTTGAGAACATCCAATGAGTAACAACGAAGAAGACCAAGTTCTATCGAGGAATTTTTCGAGCCAAAGCAGTACAGAGTTTGATGGCATGGAGAAAATTCCATGAGTTGGCGATGTTTTCCAGCATGTTTGGCAGGAAGAATAGAAGCCAAATATACAACCGTTACATTTTATATTGCTATTTCGTTCCATTTTTCTATCTATTTCACCATACATCAATCCTGAATCAGCTCGCCTATTTTCTTCCACTTGCATCTTGAAGCCTCGGTCAAGCATTGCTGCAGCACGGATTTCTCGACTTCCTCGAGCTTCTTGTACTGCACCAGCAGTGCCCGGAGATCTTCTAACTTAGCTTCTTCGTCGTGTATCTCCTCCGAGAGCTTATCAACCTGCCAATTTCGGTCCGCTTCAAAGTCCCTTACCTTGAAACCAAAGCAAGCACGTACTAACTTATTGTCGATATTGTCCACAGCGAATTGGATCTTGAAACCCCCCACGTCACGCACATACTTTAAGGCGTTCCTCCAGGCGGGCAGATGATCATAACGTGCCACTTGGAATACCTGGATCTTTCGCATTCTGTGTATGACCTCAAAGAACAAGGCGAAGAACAGCGCCTTCCCCCATGGAGTAAGCTTGCTACCAGCACTGAAATCGCCATATCTGTCAACCAGTTCCCGGTAGAGGGCAATGTACCGTGAAGGGATTATCACTCCGTCCCGGACTTCAGAGTACTTGAGTTCTCTCCATTGTCCAAATAGTGCGGAGGCATCAATTGGAGAGGTAATATCGAGCTGCTCCTTGAACTGTTTGAAGGCCTCTTCTGTATATGAAGCAGTTGAAGCATAGGCTTTTCCTCTGTCTTCGGGTTCTTCGAACTGCTTTTCCTCCAAACTTTCGATCAGCTTACGTTCATCATCACTAAGCGATTCTAGTATCTGCTCCAGGGTCCAGCTAGTTATGACATATTCCTTCGTCGATGCTTCTTGTTCTTGCTTGATGCTCTCCCGAAGACCACCTGCTTTCTCTTCCACGGATTGCTGGGATATCACCTTGCCTGGAATTTGACTTCGTCTTACAGTCCTCAGTTCCACTTCTCCAAGACCCCCTTCAAGTGCAAGTTTAATCTTGCCGTCACAAAAATCAGTTAAATCGAGGTCAAAGATTGCTCTGGAAAAATGGAACAATATCTATCCTAATAACTTTGGAGCTATATATTATGCCTCGGAAAGCAAGTTCGAGCTCGGTATGGCGGAATGGAAAGGACCCGAAGGGCATGGCCTTCATCGATAGAAACATTCACGCAAGTCAGTATGAAAGGTAGACTTGGCGGGTATCAGTTACCTGGGGCCAGAGGCAATCAATGGTGGCAATGAAGGGTGGATCGGTGGAACGATATATACACTGTTCAGGATCTCGCTGCTCCTCGCATATATCGCACCAGCAGTCATCTGGATTGTCCCCAGGTACAAAGGAGTCTGTCAGGGTCAGGGTCAGGTCGAACCCGTTCTGGTGCTTGTGGATCACAACGGGCAGTGGGCCGCAAAGGAGGTCAAGCTTAAACATACACTCCTTGCACCGGAAATTGGGCGGATTGTTACTCCTGGTGCCGCACCAACTGCAGGGGACGGGGAGAATGGTCCTGTGGTCGCACAGGTAGAGCCGGTGGTCGTGACCTGAGAAGTCAATCACAGAGGGCCCGAGGATCGTCATGGGATCACAGATAATGTAGGGTATGGAGCTGATTGGTATTGGGACGAAGACAATAATTTCGGTTTTGATGTTCCTGCAGAATTGAACAAACACAATGTATTATTACTGCCAGATTCAACAGACCGGTAGCTAAGCTATTGGCATAGGCACCGACCCAATAGTTTATCTTTCCCCTGCAGAATTTTATAAAATGCTCGAACATGATGTGTGCTTGTATATTATACTCCATGTTGACATGTATCATTCATCGAAAACGATGGCCGACAAGGTCAATGACAGCTAGTCTATCTTAACTTATTATGGAAAGCGTGTCGATCTTCATTGACCTGAAAAGGCAGATGCTTTCAAGCTGACAGTATTCGTGTTCTGCTACTAGAACTCGTATTCTGTGGGTGATTCATGACGCAGATTGAAAACGTTGAGGCCCCGGACAGAAGAGCATTCCATTATACTTGAGCTGCAGCCCAACCATTCGTGGTGCTTAGAAGGGCCATAGAGAATCACATATATGAATGATCTCGCGACTGGAAAAGAAAATGACAATCGCATGTGTGATATTCCAAGACACCTGTGTTACATAAAGTATGAGCACACTTACTGTTATCAACATGAAGGACATCGCAAAAGGGATGGTAACTGGATTACATGTAAAACCAGTTACGGCATTTATCCGAGACCAAGAACAACCTCACTTGCTGTCTTGTACATCAACGGCGGGGCTTCACTCATACATTCCCTGACGGTGCTAGATCTTCTAGACTCGAGATATTCAATTCCTCCCTGCGATGCTTTCTTCTCCCGGATCTTCTCTTCCAGTAGCTCGATCTCATGGGTGAGATTGTCTTCAAATGTTTTAGCTCGAATCCCAAAATAAGCGTGCATTGCTACCTTCAGAGCATCGGCCACAAAGCAGGTCTTGAAGCCTGCCCTGCGCACAGCCTTCACAGAGATCCACCAGTCGACGAGCCCTTCTTCCGTTATGTCTAATACCGTAGTTGCCCACATACTCTCAACTGTCTGACACAAGTGAAGAAAGAAGATCGACTTCAGCTGGGGACTTAGTCCTGATTCAGCCCCGGGATCTCCATACGCGTGATACAAGTCATTGTACACGCGGACCAACTTCTCTGGAAGCAGATTGTCTCCTTTTCCAACTTTTATGAAGGGAATGTCAGCATCCCACTTCTTTTTCAGAAGAGCTAGCCCAGTGGAATCCAGCCTCGCTACGAGTTGCATGAAGTCCTCATTGGAACCCAAAGAAGCATCCAGGATTGTATCTCCACCTCCGCCCAAATCTTCGAACAACTTTTCTTTGCAGTCGAAAATAACATCCAACTCGTTTTTCTCACCTTCGGTAAAAGATTCCAAGATGCAGCCCAACGTAACTGCAGTCTTTTTAGGCACTTCTCCTGCGTCACACTTATGTATTTCTTCAGCCGACAAGCCTCTGCTCGCGACTTTACCGGAAAGGGGCCATCGGCCTAATGTCCTCAGCTCCACATCTCCAGACTTCCCCATCAATGCAAGCACGAGCTGATAACAATGAAAGCAAAGGTTAATCAAATTATCGAGCTATGCAATCACGTAGTGTGACAGACACACCTATGCACACTGACACAACACAAAAGCAAACTGTTAGTCCAAAAGATGGCATACCTCGGGCATAATGCATTTGACTTCAGCAGAGTAGTTGCAACGTTCGCAGTAATAGACACACTCTCGTGGGTCCCTCAGTTCTTCGCAGCTATCGCAGTAAAACTCATCGACGACCCAATCACCTATATGTGTATCCTTTAGCACGAGCATCTCTAGATGTTTTTCTTGCTTGAGGTAACACGGGAGCGGACCACAGAGTAAATGGAGCTTGAAGTTGCAGGCAGGGCAATGGAAGATCGAGTGCGACTTATTGTACTTATTGCAAGCGCTGCACTTGGCATAGTCCTCGAAATTCTCAAGGAAGATGAGAGGGTGATTGTGCCCATCGAATGTTATCAAGGAGCGGTCAACATCCAGTGCGCATTGCACGTCAAGCTTCACTTCGCACGCCTGATCTGAGCATCCATAGTGAATTCCAGATCGGTCCTTCAGGCATATACTGCATTCAAACTTGCCAAGAGACATCTGAAGAGAGTGCCCTTGGAAAAGACGGTGTTCGATGTCCTTCGGTATACTTGCAGTAGCACACGACTTGTGAAAGTAAAGCCGCAAACACCGCAACTATAAGTCGGGAAAGAGCAGCGCTCACCACAGACGCTGCAGCTTACTTCCTTCCCATCTTTCTTGCTCCTTTGGCCAGAAAGTGCCAAAGGATGCCTGTGTATGTCACTGAGAATGGGTTCTTTACCTTCAAATTCTTGATGAGGCACAACAAATGCGCAGTCGAAATCCAGATCAAAGTCACAGTCCTCCCAGCGGTATGGCCTGCTGTTGTTATCTTTGAGGCAGGCATGGCACTTGAATTTCCGTTGCTCGGTCGTCCTCATGAGACGATGAAACGGGTGTGATGGATGATTTGGTATCTCTTCCAAGGCAATGCAGGACATGTGAAGATGGAATTTACATATTAGGCAACTGTAGGTCGGGCCTGAGCAGCTCTCGTGGCATACGACGCAGCAGAGCTTATCTTCTTGTTTTTTCTCAGTTGATGCCAGAAGATGGGGGTGGGCATCGAGATGAAGGAGCTGGCACCCCTCGAATAGGAATGCACAATCGAAATCAAGGGAATACATGCAACTGGGATCCATGCACGTGTAGGCTGCTCTGTTATCCTGATCCAGGAGACAGCCGTTGCACTTGAATTGTAATGCATACTCGAGCTTTCTCAGAGGATGGAAAGGGTGAGAAGGGTGTTGGATCTGCTTGGGCAACGCATAGCAAGATTTGTGGAGGAAAAACTCATTGTCTGGGCAAGCAATGACAGCGCCGGCGCAGCTATTGGCACAAAACAAGCACTTGATTCCATCATACCTGCCTATTTGATACAAATCCTGGTTCACTTCCTGGAAGAAGACACAGCCAAAATCCAGGTTGAACCCGCATGAGTCACATCTGTACGGGAAGCCGAAAGAGGTGGAGGAACAGGAACCGCACTCAAATTCTCGGTACTCATCATGCCTCTTCAGAGCTTGGGAGGGATGGATAGGGCACGGGAACTCTGCGGGCAGTCTAGCGCAAAGCTTATGGAGGAAAAACTTGCACTGCACGCAACCGTGGGATGGACCGTAGCACTTGCAGCCGCAGAGCTTGCAGATTGGTTCTTCATCGAAGAGGGATAGTCCATTGCAGTCATTGTAGATGGACAGTGGATGCTGCAGGTGAAGGGAATGATGGATTTGCATCTCAGTGGTGGGAGAGGCTGCGGATTTGCATTCCGAATCCATTATCGATCCAAACTGAGGCCACTCCTCGCTTGTCAGAATAATCAGCTTATGCACTGTAATCCTTGTTGACCCTTTGCACAAACTCCCCAGTGGTAACTGATGTCAGATGCTATGAACAATCATCTTAATTAATGACGAAACTAGTACGTATAAATAATATGTGGGAATTATGATAGTCTAGTCAAATCTTTCAGCTCCTCTTAGGATATAATGTTTATGTAAATTCATAGTTTAAGACAGACAGGTAGGTGGCTCCACAGTTCGCTGTCGTTGGTCGGTGTGAAAACTAACTCAAATGGCATTTATTTTATCGGGTTGCCAGCTCAGTGAGAGCGAGGTGAAGAATTCCATAAATCTTGTAAATCTAATCGCAGACCTGGCACCCCTGAAAGTCTTCCCTCCCCTAATAAAACGGAATTCATGTATGCATCTTGATAGATTGTTCCGGAAAAAAGAAATTTTTGATCCTGTAAGTTTAGTTTTCGATTAATTTTGATCCTTTAAGTTTTAAAAGTGTCGAATTAGTCCTATACGTTCGATTTGTAAGGCAATTTTGGTCTATTTCGTGACTTATATGACTAAAAATATCTTTTTCAAAATTTATATGATCGAAATTATCTTACGGAACAAATGTATATGACTGATTTAGTAATTTTAAATCTTATGTGACCAAAAGCTCACTTCCGTTAGATTCGTGAGCATATGCTCTCTTCCAGCTTCCAAATTTCAAAGTCAAGGTAGTTTTCTTATGCCGTTCTATGCAGGCTATGAACGAGAATCAGGACACGGGTTATTTTTTTCCAGTAACTCTGCTTTCATTAGCGCCCGCCACATTTGCATGGGAAAGAAGGAGGTTGCGGGCTTACGCATTATCATATGAACAAGAACCAATCCAATAACTCAATAGTGATGGATACGCAAATGTTCCAAACATAGTACAGGCACGCCACGCAAAATTGACTAGGATGGATTGCATGGCAAATGTGACGCGATCAACACCCTAATCACTCATACATGTGGATTCACATATTGCATAAACCTATTAGTTTATTAAGTAGTAATACGACCGGTAACCAACTGAACAAATGGTACAATATCGACACTGAGGTAAAACAATCTAACACGATCGATCAGTCCTCGCTATTGCCAATCATCGGATCAGCTTCCCTACGTTCTTCCACTTGAGTGCGAAGGCCTTCTGTAAGGCACTGCTTCAATACGGATCCTTTGTCTTCCTCGAGTCATCTATTAGTGCCGTTTCAGCTCCGATGACTGCTCCTGTGATGTGCTCTCTTCTGTTCTGTTCTGTCATCTGTGTTATTAGGATAATATTTCCATTTCATATTTCATATACAAAATTGATGATCATGTTCGGATATTAAAATTAATTAAATACTATTTTAAAATTATTGATAGAACAATATAATGTCAAAAACATTTAAGTACTAACAAAAACTTACAATACCTTTGATCAAAAGTAAGTAAAAAAAACGAATCATTAACTTTAATGAAAACTTTGATATTTTACCAAAAATCTTATAATATTAAGAAACTTTAATGAATAAAGCTGTATTGGACATTTTCAATTTATTAGAATAATATTTCCATATCGTAAACAAAATTAATGATCATGTTTGGATATTAATTGGTTAAAATTAATAATATATACAACTTATTATATTTAACATTTTTAAAGCTTTAAATACAATAAGAAATACATATATATAATTAAAATAAGTCTGTGAAATGCACGGGACGAGGGAAACATCTTTGGGCTTGAAAATTATTGAATTATAAAATTTAGTCTAATTGTAATTAAAATTACTTTCATTTTTACATGAAAAGTTACTCTACTTCGTTGAAAATTATTGTTAAAATTGCATTTAATAATGAAAATATTATTGTTCTAAGTAAGAAAATTGATATTTCTAAATGAGATGAATGAAACTAACATGATAACCAATATACGAAAATCAATCAGTGCAACGCATGGGATAGAGCGCTAGCATTCATAAAATGAATTTCCATCAGAAGCACATATATGTTTATTTATATATCCGCACATACGTTTTTAAGTTAATGCGCCAATTAGAAACATGTGGATGTATGCGAGCAATCATCTCATACTATAAATACCCGGGAGGGATTATGTTGAATAAGTCATGTTATCAAATAAGACAAAACAAGGTTTGGTTGACAGTTGACACATGAACAATAAAATGAAGCTATTACTTAAAAAATCTTATTGTGTTTAGCATTACGAAGTAAACCCACGCATCGCAGGACCCATTACACTAGTCATTAGTTGTTTGTTCATTTGATCTAATGACCTAAGTCACCTACCGGTTATTAGTTATTACCACTGGGAACCAATTATTGCATCGAGGAGCTAAATCAGTATTTCACAAAGAAAACCCAAAAATACATTATGAGATTTGTAGACTCAAGGACACATCTTATAGTTTGTGATGGATCTTGCAAAGCAATAAATATTCATAAAGAGGAATCTGGAAGGAACAATGCGGTTTCAACCCATTCATTCGAAATAGAAAAGGCTACCGTTTTACTCATTCGAATACTCAGAAAGAACCTGGACGCCCCCAGGGTAGCAAAAAAAAAAAAAAAAAAAACAGAATACTCGGCAAGAAACAAGAACGAACTACAGGGATTACATTAGCTAAGCCCTAATACTTCCCTTGTCCTCTCAAAATAACTTGTCAGAGATGCCCGCCTTGACAGATTTTTGTGACCCCGTCAAGTTCCCTTGCAAGAAATTTTTTATTTCTTCAGGAAGCAGGCACAAGTTACTGTATAATGTATTCTCGAGTAAGTGAAACATGTACGTTCTCTTCAAGCTTCATCCTAGAAAAGTGGTTTTGATGAAGGTTGCCTAAGCTTCAAGCAGTTGGTAATCCCATGCTCACTTGGATCGAAGGATTCAGGAGTTGACCCACTTCATGGATTCTCCAAAGAAACTAAACTGAACCCGAGGAACTGCTGAACAGCTACCGTAGTCACTCCAAGCTTTATTTCTCGATACTGCAAGATGATGAAACTTTGCCAACAACCTTTTGGTGCTTCTTGTATGATCATCAGCTTTCCTGCAGACGTGGAAAATACAGTCACATAAGAAACCACTGGTGTGATGCATCTGAATATATGAATTGGTTCTTCAAGATTCCATACTCCAAAAAGTCCAATAAATTGCAATTAGACATGCTTCCCCCTAATTTCTGCATTCCCTTAGAGAGCAAAACTAAGACATAGAAATTTTTTCCGTAACCAAATAGAGCTGGCGCCAGATTGAAAAAATCAGCATCACACAATGTCAATAGCAGTCACAGCAAATCTCTCTGCAGCCACTGTTTGAAAGTAAATAGTAGCTAAATAATGCAGTTATCATGAGAAAGGAAAAAGGAAATAGTATGTACGATTAAAACCTGGGCTAGCCTTCTTAAAACCCACTTGAGGAATTAATGTTCGAGCTGTACAGAGGACTTCCAGTAGAGAAATTCGCCTTAAACATCGAGTGCACGGGAAATTGTGGCTCTAGCTTCATTGGACAATGCTTCTGCATCACTTCCTTCTATTGGCTTATGTATAATTATTTTCACGTTTCCTGGGTTGACAGTAATTTCATTTCCTGCTGGCATGATTTTGCCAGTTCCAATCAGCGTGATTGGTACCACAGGGACCTTCGTTTTTGCCGCAATGCTGAATGCGCCTTTCTGGACACCGACAAGAAGTAGCATCAGGATGGATCACCACTTTCTAAATATTCGTAAGCATTTGATCACATTTCCGCTTGTTATTCAAAAGAGAAGTGGCAGTTATTTTCAGCACCACGTGCCTCAAATAGTAAATGCATTTCGATGACAAGACATTCGCCGCATAATATCCCAAAATCAATAAAATAAAAAAGCATTTCAGTGCATCCCTCTATTAGTCTATGGATTTTAAACATATATCTAAAAGATCTTTCCTAGAAAAGGTAATATCCCGTAATCAATATAATAAAAAAGCATTTCAGTGCATCCCTCTATTAGTCTATGGAGTATAAAAATATATCTACAAGGTCTTTCCTAGAAAAGGTACATGTCTCCTCTCATTATGCAAAGCCAAATCATTGTATCATTAGACGGAATAAGCAAGCAAAACTTCCTAGTTTCTGATTTGCTTCAAATATGACCAGGAAGTACCACATGCCAGCACTATAGATGTCAAGGATTCAGTTGCTATTGCGCATGCAAAGTAAAGCAAAGCAACCGTGAACTCACCTTGAAAGCACCCAATTTCCCATCTTTACTTCGTGTTCCCTCTGGGAAGAAAAAGACTGACGCCCCCTTCTTAATGAGATCCATACATCGCTTAAGAGTCTCCTAAATTCATTAAGAAGAGAGACATACGAATCAATTAGGATAATTTTCACAGGATCGGAATGCGGGATCAAATGAAAATTCATTTACTCAATTGAAAAAGTAATGTTGCTCCAGCAGTGTTTATAAAACTTCACATAACAATAGAAAGTTAATTTTCAACATTGACAACACTGCAGAAAAGGAAGAGACTATATACCAATTGGCTTCTGCTATCCATTCGCTTCAAAGGAATACTTCCCAACATATACATGGCCCATCCGATAATCGGAAAAAGAAATATATCTGTCTTGCTGATGAACTTGAAGCTTCTACCAAGAGTGAGAAGTGTATATATGTCTAGAAAGCTCTGGTGATTAGAAACATAAACTGCAGGAGTGTCCGGTGGAGGAAGATTTTCCAATCCCTCAATCTGAATCTTATAAAATGTAGCAACTGACCACGTCGACCACAATTTGGCAATAAAATGATGAGCTTTTCTTCGATATCTATCAAGCAGGAGCACAAATGGATGTGCCACCAGCATCCACTGAAATAGAAATATGGCAACGACAGCAGTGACCACATAGAAGCATACTCCTCTCACTCTGCTGAATACTTCATATCCTGTAATTTACACAAGAAATAAATGGAAATTTTGAATGTAGAGCTTTTCTCCCCATGATAGGATGATAACATAGGCTAACTGTGGGAACATGGGAATAAATTCATAAAGGACCTGATAATGGACAGGCAACGCCAGAACTCCCAGCTTCGGCCAAATCAGATCTAACCACAGTGTATCTGGGATACTTATGCTGAGCATATGATTTATTGAAATAGTAGGTTCGGTTGAACTCCACTTTTGGACTGGGACAATACCATGGACTGGACATCTGCTTCCTTGAAATGACGGAGCATTTTGGAGCAACTATAAGCCAAAACAGGAAAATAGAAGAAGAAATGAGGAGTATAGAAGCACGATAGTCAGCTAAATCTCCAAATGATAGAGATGACCGACATTAAGTACGACTATAAATCCCAAGAACATGGACAAAATGCAATCCAATGTCTCCATGCACAAGGTACAAGCCAAACAAGTGTTGCTTACGTCCAGTCGGAGCTTGGAGAGTCGCGCGCTTACGAAGAGAGGACCCACTATGAACCTTGCTATACCTGCAAAACTGCCCCAAGATGCACGCAGAGAGTAAATCATTACTCATTCCGGGAATATAAGAAGACAAAGAAAGGCGAGCAGGCTACTGAAGAAAGCCTCATTACTCGACTGCACCGCCACATTAGATTCTAATTAACAATACGGATATTCAGCTGACATAAGAAAGACTAAGAAAATACAATTTTGAGAAGCCAATGGAAACCATCTGCTTCAGTCTCATTGGTCTTGCAGTTCAATCAGCAAGCCACTAAATCCAATCGGATTGAGCAAAAGAATTATGCACAAAGGGAAAAGACTGCAACCCAACATATGGTTCTGTCATTGCAGGACGACAGACATCGTCTTTCAGCAAACAAGAGGAAAGTCTTAATTTCACGAAGAACAGCCGGAGCAAATGCGGTTGCTGAAAACAGAAAAGAATGGAGCGCTCACCGGCGGCACGGAGGACGGAGACACATTCCTCAAATGAATGTAACGGGAAGAATCTTGGACTATCAGAAAAAGAAACAGAGTAAGAGATCCAATCACCATCCAAGGCGCCAATGAACAAAACAAAGACGAGCTCAGCGGGGGTGACAGTGAAAAAGCACGCACTGAAACACTGCCGCAGCGAATGTGGCGGGAGAGAAGCAACTTCCATCGGGCTATGGCGGAAATGCGTGCGAGGCAAGCCGGAGGTGTTCTTTCGAGAATCTATTGAGCGGAGCTCACAGTGAAGAAGAGAAAATGGAGGGGGAGATTAGGGTTTTAAAGCTGCGGAGTTCCAATTCCAAGGCATATTCCTTCGTTCCTTCATCGAAAGAACGTTCTTCACTGACTTTCTGCTACTCTCTCTCTCTCTCTCTCCCCCCTTCTCCGCTGTCAGCATTTCCAATGCCCCGCCACAGATCAGATCAGACGGCATGGCTCAACTCTTGTTTCCTGGCCCCCCTTTTTTTGGATATTTTTATTTTTATTCTCCTTACTCAATTTAATTTTATATTTTTCACAATTTAATAATATAATTATTATTTTTCTATCTTTTTTTTTCCAATTTTTCTCTGCACGGAATAGCACAAGATTTTGAAAAATAAATTATAATTAAGAATTTTAAAAAAAATTCTTCAAGAGTAAAAAATGAAACAAAAATAATAAAATAAACAGACAACTTTCTTAAAGAAATATTAATTTTTATTTTAAAAAATTCAAGATTATTAAATTAGATCTATGTATGCATATAATAAAATCTTCTCATTTATTTCAAATGCGTTATGTTATATAAATAATAAAAGTTAAAGAGATCAAGAAATCAAATTTTATAATGAGATATCATTAAAAATAATTCTGAAAATATAAATAAATAGATAAAAATCTAGAAAATTTCTTTTAGAAAATATATATGCTAATATATACTTATTTTGATGTTAATATTGATGTGGTGAAATATTAAATTTAATTTTAAAAAATTTAAGATTATTAAATAATGTCTACATGTATAATAAAATCCTCTCATTTATTTCATATACATTATGTTATATAAATTATAAAAATTAAAGAAATGAAGAAATCGAATTTTATGATGAGAAATCTTTAAAAAATATTTTTTATTAAAAATAATTCCGAAAATAAAAACAAACAAATAAAGACCTAGAAAATTCATTTCAGAAAATATATACTTATTAAATTACACTCAGAAACTGAGAGTTCTGAGACCATCTATTAATATATTTATATTATGTATGAATATATACTTATTTTGATGTTAATATTTATGCGATGAGATATTCATTTTAATTTTTAAAAATTCCAGATTATTAAATAACATCTATACATATTATAAAATTCTCTCATTTATTTCAAATACATTGTGTTATATAAATTATAAATTAAAGAAATCAAGAAATCAAATTTTATGATGAGATATTTTTTAAAAAATAATTTTATTTAAAATAATTTCGAAAATTAAAAAATAGAAAATTCTATCCACAAAATTCATATTGTCTTCAATTGGAGATCAATATAGTATCGAAAATTTTTTATGATATTTTCAACCTTTTTTAATGGAACATTATAATCGAAAATAACTTCGGAAGATTTTGTTGCTTATTTCATTTTAAAAGATAATTTAAAATTTTTAAAATTCAAAAAACTGAGAAAATTTCATTCAGAACGGAGAGTTCTGAGGTTATCTGGCTGAAACAACCTCGTATCTTGCTTATATATATATATATATATTACCATAAATTTTTTAATACTAAATTCTCTCAACTATTCAATACTTTTTACTCAATTCAATAACACAATCATTAAATTATCTCTACTATTCAATATTTTTTTAATCAATTCAATAACACAATCATTACTTTTTTCCCAACTATTTCATTTTTTATCACCTTAAATCAAACTAAATCAAATTAAAATAAATTTAACTTCATTATCAAACTCGATCTAATCTCAACAAGTAACATGATTTTGCCAAAAAGCTTACTCCTTCGTTCGAATTGCACGACCATGTCATTTTTTTGGCTCTTTCCTATTTTCATCTTGATTCTATTTATATACTAGCTCACTATTTTTCTTCCCTGGTCATACATTCTAAATTTGCCTCGATGCTTGACTGCATCCTCCCGAGCTCGAATGGGTATCTTCTCTTGCGACCTCAGGCGAAATGAATTAGGAGTCCACTAAGCAAAACTTTGGCCGAAACTGACATTCCAATTCGGCTTAGTTTGATTGAGAAATAAACATTACAAAAATCCTTGATAAATCCAATCAGAGGAGAAAACGGATGAATGGCTGCCGTCGAGAACCCTCAACGAACAGCATAATGTACACCTTCGGACTGATCTATCAAACCGACATTCTAATGAATGTTTTCTACCAACCGGAACTTCTCCGACCGCAATAAACAAGTAGCCTTCTCACTGTATTCTTCTCTCAAGACAATTTCCCGAAGCATTCCATCTTCGTTTACTTCTCATACATAAGCTACAGGAAAGTGCAACTACCTAACTCAAACTACCATCTCAGCCTCCCGAATATTGGAAGGGATCCCGACATCCAACCTCATGGTGGGCCTGTACTGCTCCGGCGCTATGGCTCCAGCCTGCACACAGATCTCCACCACTGCAGGGGCCTTCCCATAGAAAGACCTAAGTTCTTGCCTCAACGGCGACCCACTAACATCTGGGACATGCCACACATACCTTGGAGGGATCAAATCGTCAAGGACCGCCGCCTGCCACCCGTGCTGCCCATTCCTCTGCTGGTGCTTGTGGGCTCCACAGTTCTGGGCCTTGTGCCCGCTCGGTCCCACGTGGACCTCGGGGCAGTACCCACAGACCCTGACAGGGTACATCCTCATCAGCTTCTTGGCACCTCGTCTCATCTTCTCCCATGCCTCTAAGGTTTCCTCTGCCACTGTGAGCTTCTCTTCTTCATTGACCGGTGGGACTATTTCTGAATCGGGTGTTTCAGTCAGTAACGGTTGAAGAGGAGGCTCAGGGACAAGATCAGGAAGTTCGCTCTCATCTGCATCGATAAATTCTTTCTTCCCAATTCGGATTATGGGTTTTCTCCTCCTTTTTGTGAGGAATTCAGGAATTTCAACCCCCGCTTGGATGCAGAGCTCAACTACTGCTGGGATTCGAGGAATTGAGAATCTCTGCTCGTGAGGGATACGCTTTCCTAGGCGGTCGAAAAGGTGGTAAGCTTCAATTGGTACCAAAATATCTTCAACCACGGCATTGGTCCACTCATGGAGTCCTTTTCGGAAGGACGAGTGCTGACCTTTACACGACTTGAATGGATGTCCTACAGGTCCTACATGGATCTCATCACACCAGCTGCATAGAACCATCAATCAACCAACCATCAGACTTACTGGAGAAAGAAACGCTTGTATTTACGAGTTCCACATTGAGCTTTAATGTCCATGCGATGTTCTCTAACCTAAGGGTCAAGCCTGAGTAGCGGACCATCCAAAGGATAAGGATCAAACTTAGACATGGACAAGTGGCAAATGCAACTCATTTACTGTACATCCATCATCAGTAGGTATCAGATAGACGTTAGCTAAAACATAATCTGCTTTCACCGCTATAAATTCAAGGAAAGATCTCAGTCAAAGGGGTGCAGAAACAAGGAAGATATTTACCCACAGGCAAGCACAGGCACCACTTTAAAGAGTCTCTTGAGATTGTTGATTAATCTGATCCTAGCATTGAAGACATCATATGCCACGGGGATCAAGCTCCTAACAAGCAGCCCATTCTTTGGAGGAGGAGTTGATCCTTTAGGTTGGCCTTTCCTGTTTTTGGCTCTCTCCCTGGCAGCCCTCCTTAGCTCGACAATAGGTGTTGGGAATGGTTTTTTCTCCTTTTTTGAGTATGACCTTGGAAAATCTGCATTCTGGGGATGGTCGTTTCTGATTGTCAATGTACATGACTGGTGTTGCTTCCATGATGGAAATTTAGGCCTCAATTCGATAGGCAACCTGACAAAACTACCCTGCAGAAGAGCAAAATAGGAGCAAGAGCGGGCAGGAATTAGTCTATATGTATAACAAGACAAACCATTCACAAAAAATATTTTGACCAGAAACTGCAGTCCAAGTCGACGGCTCAGAGGTCATAGACAATCAAGATCCAACCCCAAGCAATCAATCTAGGATTCAGCATTCACTACTACAAGCTTATGCGAAAGCTGTAACAGCAACTCCAGCTCAAGATAATCTGGAGACGGGGGCATTAAGTTATGCATTGATACTACGCGAGATGCACAGGGAAGCGACAGAATGAACACCCGATGTGCGCCCTGTGTCGGAAAGATGTACAATCTCCAATGTGAACTCATTAAGGAGCAGTCATGGTAGGGGAAATTTAAAGGCGCTTCATTTATACGACAGGATAGTCTTCCTCAAGATAGCTTAATAAGCTTGATTGCGATTCTTTTCAGAAGCCGTATGCGAGTGCGAGCAGTTGCTAATTGCTATCTGCTTATATAATGTAACCAATAAAAAAGAAAACCGAAAATTAACTAAAGCTCAGCAAAGCTCCCCATGTCCTCTCTCAGCTGAATTGATCTGGAACCCTAGAAATCAAACTGAACTCCACTGATTCGATTGCCACCGGTATGCAGAAGAGCAATGGATTTCCGGGTCTAAAAAGAAATGGAATGAATGGCAAACAGCGAAAATCTCCCAAACATGTCGAAGAAAAGCGTCACAGAAGATGGGAGAGATTACCGGAAATGAAGAGGATTGGAAAGAACAACTTCCTAAATCCTTGTGACCTGTAAGAGAGAGAAGGAAGAAATTCAATCAGAGAGAGCCGCCGGACGAGTGAGAGAGAGAGAGAGAGAGAGAGAGCGGGGTAGAAGGAGAGGGAGAGGAGGAGATGAACGCACTGAGAGATTGCCGCATTGGATGTGGCGGGAAAGAAACCAACTCCATCATCGCTCATCTGCTCGCTCCACTTCCCATCTGCTCTCCAGTCCTCTCCTCCCTCCCTGGCGATAACCGATATCCGTGGAATTTTTTCGCTTTTTTATTTATTTGTCGTGATGTTATTTATTTTCCTTCTTTTTTATATTTTCCCCAAAAAATTCAGTAAAAACAAGGGAAAAAAAAAATGTTAAGGCAGAAACTGCTTTCCTAGAGACTGCTTTTTTTTCTCCGAAACGTGTTTCCCCAGTTGCATGGGCAGTTGTCTTCTGGCTCTGACAATGTCAATTTCTGAATAGACGTTAGTTAGAATCAGTAGGCCTCATCTCTTTTCCCGGGACGCTGCTTCAAGCATTTCACGCAACGTACATTACTGACGTTCAATAAAACTTTTACTATTCACAAAAAAAAAAAAACTTTCTAATCTAGCAAAAAAGGTCTCATCCTTTTCTACACCGTTAAATCTATTACAGTACTAGTTCTTATTAGAAAAGTTCCTTCTTATATTGTAATTCAATGGCTAGATCATCAGCCGTAATGTTTTTAAGGCGGGCAAGATGGAAGCCCGAAACTCCGGCCGAATCTTAAACTCTGGCTCTCTGCAAGTCGAACAGTTCCATCCAGGTGCTGAAAAGTACTCATTAGATGAGACCAATCGGTCGATATATCTGAAGAAGAGTTTCAAGGGTAGAATGCTTAGGTTCGTCCTCAAAGTTAGTCCGCGCGCTTTTGATAGGCTTTCGAAATTTGTCCATGTAGCTTTTAATGGACAGAGTTGATTGTCTTCAAGATGTTTTCCATAGATGAACTCCGATAAACAATGTCCCACCATCAGCAGCCCATAGATGACCATCGGTAACCAATGAACTAAGCAATCACGACTGGCTTGGATCCACGATGGGGGTCAGTGGTGACTCTGATACGGTTACCAGCTCGAAAACAGCAAAACAATCGTTCCCAGAGCACAGTCCCAGGGAAAAACTGGGAAAGCTGTTTGCTATTTGTACATGCTGTTTTTGGACCAATCCTGGGCAGAGCAACGAGCTCTGAGTTTCAGAAGCCAAGACAAAATTCTAAATAAATCAGCAACTAACATACAGAAACACAGAAAACAGCCGCAGGGGACTGATTCACCTCCGACAAAGGTATTTAAGATCAGAATGAAGACACGACGCAAAACAAACCAAGTTCATCATGCAAAAGCAGTAGCGGCAGCACAACAGAGTCTCGAACACAAGAAAGACTCATTAAGAGGTAGAGAGAGCGATTGTTAAGGAATAAGCAAAGCCTAAGGAGATCCATCACTTCAGGAGGGTCTTGACAATCGACTTCACATTGAGCTTCTTCAGGTCTGTGTACGACTGCCCACACCCAACAAACATCACCGGAGCTCCCGACACATAAACCATTGAGAGTGCTGCTCCGACCTGTAACCAGTTCACAGATATTAGCCCTACAGGACAAAAAATAGGAAGACATTGAAGTGCTTGTTTGCAGTTTTGATTGTGGAGAGCTCTCTGTTGTATTTTCATTGGGAAACTTTTTTGAAAGCTGCATTTACCTTGTCGTCTATGGTGTCGAACTTTGTTAGCAGAATTCCATCAATCAACCTGGTAGTAGGAGAAGTTGAGAGGTCGGCTAATCTCTGCAATGAACCAGGAAAAAGAGGGCTCTAATATATCACCAACTTGATGATGAAAATAACAATATGATGCACTGGAAGAAACTAAACAGCAGCTTTGATTCCAAACATATACATATATAGAGAGAGAGATATAACAACTATCATACCTGATTGAATTTCGACAGTTGATCAACAGCATCATTTCCAACTAGGGCCTCGCCAACAAACAGAACCAGATCCGGGTTGTTGAGATATATCAGCTTCGAGAGCGCTCTCATCAGCGGCTCATTATCCTGAGAAGCATCAGACAGACATGTCAGATCAATGTACCCTATATAATGGCAGTATCCATAGAAAGCAACCAGACACTACAAAGAAAATAAACCATTCAACATATGCAGATAGACTCTCTCTCTCTCTCTCTCTCTCTCTCCCCCTCTCTCGATAAATGTATTTTCTATTAATGCATCAAAACTATTTTTACAAGGTGATCCATCTATCCAATTCCAAAGACAACCAACTCTCTCTTTAATACCATGAAAGATGATATTTGTGATCAATACCTGCATCCTACCAGCAGTATCAACTAGAACAACTTCGGAACCATTGCGAGTGGCCTCCTGGATTGCTTCTTTTGCTACAACTGCAGGATCTTTCTCATAGCCCTTCTCAAATATCGGAATCTGATTAGATCAATTTACAGAAAAGTTGGGTATTAGCTACAGTGACCACATCACACCAAATAAATTAATAGAAGAGTCTCCTACAATATTAGGAACATATTGACTGTATAGTATTGGGTTCCACATCATGAAATATACCTGGAGTCTACGAGCATGGGTTCTCAGTTGTTCAACAGCTCCAGACCGGAAAGTATCACAAGCAGCCATCATAACACTAACCTTATGCTGCAGGAGCCAGTAGGCAACCTATACATTGTCTTTTAATTAGGTCATAAAATTCACACATAAGCCACTCACTGTGAAAAAACTGAGTTAGCCAAGAACTCGATTTCTCACCTTAGCTAGGTTGGTGGATTTTCCAACTCCATTGACTCCCACAAAGACAACAACATAAGGCCTGTTCTGCTCTTTAGCAGCATGGACATCCCGCAGTATGTCAATAGAGCGCCTAGGAGTCAAAATACGAACAAGAGCTTCCTCCATTGCAGCCTGTTGCATTATAATAAACCATGATACTCTTCTCTGGTTGAGGTAAACAGAAAATTTTACGCTGCACATGACCAGACCAGATAAAACTAACCTGCACTGTCGAAGACACCCTTGTGAATGAGGCCAATTTTTTGCCTTCAAGACTAGCAGCCACTGACTCACACAGCTTCTCAGCTATCTGCTCAGCCTATAAATGCAAATTACAGAACTTTCTTTGAGGGACAACACAACTGAGGGATACCAACAGTACACGTACAAAACACAAGGGAGACATACCACATTCTTGGTCATGAGCCGGTCCTTGAGTGCTTTCAAAGCTGGTTCAAGATCAGCTCTCTCCAGGTTTGCTTTTCCTGCAATGCTCTGGAATATAGACGAAAACCATCCCTTCTTGGCATCGGCCTTGCTGCCTCTCTCCACCTCCTCATCTTCCTCAACTTCACTTTCACTACTAACATTCTCTTCCTCATCCATCATACTCTGACCTTGCTCTGCTGCCACCACATGCATGTCCTGATCCCCATTCTGATCAGCAGGATGTGTAAAATCCAGCTTTGCCTCAGCAGGTGAGTCGTCCCAAACTCTGTTCTTTTTCATATTCTTTTTCTTTGGGTCCGCCTTGGGGACCTTGTCAGCAACAGTGTCAGTTTTCTTTACACCTTTAGATCTAAGTTTCTGGAGCTTATTTACATCGAAAGCTCCATTGTTAGAGACAGTATTCTCTTTACCATTAACAACACCATTCCCCTTGGGATCTTTGATCCCGACATGGATACCATTGGAATGTCCATTTTCCATCTTTCGGTCTTTCACCATCGCATCATCCCCATCTCTGGCCACCCCGCATTCGCTCTTCTTCTTATTCCCTCCCTCAAATCCAACCTTGTTCACCTGCCCTTGTTTTTTTCCATTGCTAACAGGTTTACCCATCACCTGCTTCGATTTCCTCAACTCTTCCGCCCGGGCCTCAGCTTCCATCCTCAGCTGCCTAAAAGTCTCATCAAAATCATCATAAATGGTGCGCTTTGGATCGTAAATCTCCGAGAACTCACGCTTCACCATATTAAGCAGATCATCCACATACAGCAGATGGAGGATCCGCTGATAGACGGCGACAAACACGAGGCCAAGCTCATTGTGGAACGTCCACTTGAGGGTGTAAGCGGCACCAGGAGCATCGTAATTGAATGATGCTAAGCCCGATCGCTCCTCCAAGAGACAGGACCTGATCAGGGTGTCAATCGGCGACCCTCTGAGAGCACTCCCGAGTTCTTTACAAGTCCAGAGGATCAATCCTCCTCTTGTAAAGATCAGTAACTGCTCCAACATCTTCAATCAACCCTACTTGTGTCCCGTCGAAAAAAAAAAAAAGAAAATCAACAATTATTAATAAACAAAAAGCCAATCAATCGAAGAGCCTGCATAACAAATGAACCGGATTTTGAAATCTGTAAATTAATTATGAGATCAACAACGGGAAACCACTGCGAGCACTCAATCGAATTCATCGATCCAATTTGATCGAAGCATCAGACATAAAATCTTAGGCAAAAACCCGAAATCCCGCAAGCGGTCGAATCTACATGCAGATCGACAGAAATGATTACGAGCGAAGAGATCGAGGGAAGATACCTCTTCACTGTAGGGATTGGACTACGACAAACCCTAGATTTGATCCAATCCAAGAGAGAGATAATTGAAATTGAAATTAGTACAAAGAAGCGATGAAAAGTGGAGACATAGAAGAGAGAAATAAAATCAACGAGAGAATCGGGAGATTCGTCAATTTATACTATTACCGAAAAAATTATATTGTCCCTTTTCAGGTCAAAGTTTGACTCTTCTTCGGGTTTGGTGGGCGGCGGTGAAATTTCAGTTAAGGAAGCCACCGGCCGTTAAAAAAACCCGACAATACTAATGCATGACCGTTTATTTCATAGTAATAACTATGGAGCTTGACGGATCCACGCGGAACCCTAGAATGTTGTTTTTATGGGTATGTTGTTGTCGCAATCCACGACCATTACTAACACAAGGGCTATTTTTAACTTTTCAACTACATCCTATAAATTAAATTAAGATGTTAATTATAAAATCAAATTTCCATTTAAATAGATAGTTTACTATTTTTTCATTTGACGACTGAATTTAAGCCCATTTGACAGGCCATTCATATGTGAATCGAGATTAACAATCACAATTAATTGAGGGGGTCAAAATTGATACGTTGAAACCATGCTTACGTAGGAGTTTTTTCAACGATGATTTGTTGATCCTATATACAAGTCACAATGTCTTGTTTAGCCGGTCATACCGACCCAAGGAAGCCTTCATGCAACCACCTTTATGGAAATCCTCATTGTAGTCTATACCCAATAGCGACGATTATCAGCCATTGCAAATGGACAGAGGAGCCATTTCATTTTATATCCAATTACTAAAGCCATAGTCAATAAAAATATAAGAGGTTCCTTACAGTAATGAAACTCAAGGTCAAAGGTACAAATGAGAAATATTATGCCTACTATTAAGTTGTACACAAAATTGGTATGTGAAAAACTTCGAGTCAATTAGACGATACAGAAAGAGGGGAACTCTTATCACTGCTTGAATCCGTCGCTTAGGCCTGGTGGCATACCCAAGCTCTGCGCGAGATCACTCATCCTTTCCTTCATTGCCTGCAGAGACAATTTACGATGAGCCTCGGGATGATACTTCTCAAAAAACACGTTCCCCAGAAGAAAATGCTATGCAGATTTTTCTGATAGTGTTGTTTTCGCAGATAATATTACAAAGCGAAGAAACATTAGTTGAGGTTCAGTGTTATTGGAGCTAGAGCCGATATCTGGTATTCTGTTTACCTGAACACTCTTCTGGTGTGCATCCTTGTAGGCCTCAGTGACCAACTCAGAAAGTTTCTGCAGAGAAAAGAGTCCAGTTAACACGAGTAACTCGAGCTTTGGAATTTGCACCAGAAGTTGAGAGGCCTCTAGGAGTTACAGATTTTTCATATTCATCATCAACGTAAATGATTTTTATCCTTGTGTTTTGACTATTGAGCAAGTCAATGGTGTCACTGCTTATACAAAAAAAAAGTACCAAGCAAAGAGTGGCACCAGAGCAGAACAGGAGAAAAACAATTTCTATCTATCAAAAGCAAAGAAAGAAACTGAGCACTAACTTCAGATCCCAATTCCATTGCCGCTTCGGTAATCTCAATGCGAACAGGTTGCTGGTTCCCGGATAATGTTGCCTAAGAAAATGAAGAGAGAGTTCAATTCAATTAGTCCCAGAGGTCTCACAAAGAGTAACACCTGAAATGTGATCGAGTCAATAACATCTCAAAGAGAGCAGAAGCAAGCACTCATCAGATAATTAGGATGAAAAACTACAGATTAGAATGACCGGAGAAAATAACGACTAAAGAATCTTAAACTGTCCTTTGACTTTCAGAGTGCAGATTTTTCATGCGGTGCCTGTCTTTGCAGCTGAATTTGCACCTCAGCTATCATAAATCAGCCAAGGAATGCACGTATAATTATGAAGCACTTGCTTTTTAACAACACTAAAATCTTCCCCTTCTTTACAAACACAGACAGATAGATAGGCAGAGAGATACCTTTATTAATTCACCTTCACAGTAACCATCAAACTCTGCTCTGAAAAAGAGAAAGGAATATTCACCCAATAAGCAAGCTACTCAGGTACAAGCAGAAACAGGAGTTGTCCAGATAATCTTATACCAAAATTGAAAAACCTTACACTGCAAGTTCCTTTTGAACCCGTACAGCCTCAACCTGGACCACCATCTGAGCTTTCTTCACTGTATCATATAAATTCTGCATGTTTCCAAGAATTCCTGCCTAAAGGTTCAAACCAAGAAATTAATATTAGTCCAAGAACAATGACTTCAATGTATATATGACACAAAGAATAAATTAATGTTAATCTTGCTTTCACAATGTTCAGAATGTGAAACCTTTGAAGGCGAGTCATCACCCTTCTCGCTGTTGTCCTTTTTGCCTCCAAACAGTGCATTAACTTTTATAGCTCGATAGCTACTGCCATTTTTTCTATAACTAAAACATGCTAACATTTGCCGGCCAGAACTGACAATATTTGCATTCGAAGTCAAGTTACCTGTAAAGCAACAGGAAAATATGCATCAACAGCCCATTCTTCTCAGACGGTAAGGCAAAAATTTCCAACACTTTCAATCCCAACTCTTGTAACATGGAGATAATAATAGAAAGCAATTTGGAACTTCAACTTAAACCAAGTGCAATTAGCCCATCAAGCATGCAGTGGGATCCCAAAAGATGCACCTCTGCAATAAGTTGGTATGTGAAAAGTACGTTTCATGCCCATGGTATATAATAGCGAAACCAATTCATAAAATTCTAGCATCATTAAATGAGTGGTTATGATCAGTTCATGCTTGTTATCTATGAAGACATAAAAGTGATACTCCTCATCTCATTTTATCCATAGTTCTCAGAATTGCTTATTGCTCCACATTTCCTGTTCAATATGACAGTTATCACAACTAATGGACTCATTTATATTGAATTGAGCACTTATGTCATAAAAATCGGTTATCAAACCTTATGTAGGAAGAATTCCCTCATACTAGTCGAACATAGTATGACTCTTACTCTTCTCAAATATCTAATATACACGATTCTTTCTGTAGCTTCAGTCTATTCATTTTCTCACAACTACCTTTCAGACAATTATTCAGAATTTTTCGAAGCACACACTACATCTATGAACCAGACAGACTAAATTTCCCTTCAAATGTCTTTCACTATGAGAAAATTCCGAGTACAATATAGCAGCTCATCACACAACACATGGCTGATTCAAAGTACATGAGCAACCAATGAAATTGGCATGTTAAGTCCGAAAAATTTAGCAAATCCGGGCAAAGTCAGATGAACAAACTACAGGTGAACAAAAAACTTAATAAAAGTGCAAAGTTTGGGTTTTTTTCAGTGATTAACCCTTTTTAAAAATATAGAAGGAAAAAGGGGTTCAAGCTTCCGTCTTCAGACCCCATTGCGGAACCAAAGCAAAGACGGATAAATCCCACGCACTGTAACAGCTCGAGCACCAGAATGCCGAGTGATGAAAACAGCAAAAACGCAATCGAGCAGTATTCAAGCACGCAAGATTTCAAAGTAGACTTCACATTCGATGCTCATACATATGAGCGAAACTCCGGGATGAAACTAACCAGCTGACAGAAAGGAATCTTCACCATCGAAGGTAAAGCCTAATACAAAGCCTCACATTCGCATCGGCGACCAGAGAGAGGGAGTATGGAGAGAGAGCTCTTACAAGGGGAAAGAGAGGGAGCTGTCCGTCCATTTGACGGGTACAGCTTCGATACTTGACTGGTCAGAGACACAGAGGAGGCCATGTCCGAATCCCAAAACCTCGCTCGAAGAAGAAGAAGAAGATTCGCTCGAGGAAGAAGAAGAAGAAGAGGAGGAAAGAGGATAAAATGTGGGGTTTTTGTTCGAGGTTTTGCTCTTCTGCTAATTTTATCTGATTGATTTTTCGGCGATTTTATTATGCAGCCAAAAGAAATATATAATAATAATAATTATTAGTATGCATATTCAGAAAAATAATAATAAATAAATAAAGTAATTTTTGTATCTACCCATCTATCTATCAGGGATGTTAAAAAATTGAAAGATCTGAAAATCCGAGCCGACCCGCCCGAACCGAGCTGGAATTCGGGGTTTTTTAGAACTCGGTTCGGTTCTAGAGTTGGTTTATTTTTGTAGCTCGGATTCGGATACGGCTTCAGATTTCAAAATTGAAATCTCGTTTGCCTCGATCATACCCGAATTGTTGATATTTGTATAATTTTGTGTTTGATGGAGCTTTGACTCTTATGGACCATTTTAATATTATATAGTGGTAGCGATGTTATTATGATATATGGAGTTTTAATTATCTCAGTGAAGTTATTTTTACCTAAGTTTTGCGTGATAAATTGAGATTTTATCCTATTTATAATTTTACTTAGTTTTTCTTTCAATGTTTGTTGCATTCGGGTTACCCAAGAACCGGCCCCAAAAACCCGATCCATGAAGGATTGGTTCTCTTTTTTATTTCGGATTCGGTTCTCGAGGATGGTTTTAAAAATGAAAATCCCACCACTTCGGATCCTCGAAAATTTTCCCCATACCCACGCTGAATCGCCCCGTGCACATCCCTACTATCCGCATGATCACCCTCAACTCAGCTCCCCGCAGTTGGTGACTCTGCAAATAGAACATACTAGTTAGTTGACACGTGCAACAAATACGATAAGAGGGTTGCATCGACCGTATCAATATAGTCTACATGTAAAAGTTATTCCATTATCAATTAGAAAAAACGAAAAGAGTTGGTATGAATCAATTAATTGGCCCAATTTAGTTGCACGTACGAGATATTCTTGCATGTGTCAATAGACTATTGTATGGATAACTGTATGGTTAGTTTGATGATTAAGGATCGCAATTTTTTTTTTGTTGAAAATTCAAGCTCAAGATATCCTAAAACCTATATGAGAGAATACTCCTTTTTGAAACACACATATAAGTTAGATGGTTAAACTGACATGTTTCGTAGACTTAGGAAATGTTCACGCAAGTCATGATTAGTTAAGTCTAGACATTCTTTGTTATTTTAAAAAAAAGGAGAAAGATTATTTTGATTCACCAGAAAACTTGAGTTCATGTAATAATTTCTCATCAAAATATATTTTTAATATTTCAACAATTAGGATTAAGAGAAAAATATAGTACTTTCGGCAAGAATAATAATCTAAATATCCCTAGGCTCGTCGAATCTGCATATATATGGAAAATGCAAATTTAACGACTTTGGAGGTACAAAAGACCTCTTGGTAAAATTTCCTAAAATTCTCGAGGGCATCATAAGTGTTAATATCAATCAATTTACCAAACTAGTTGATTGGCTAGAGATATTCCAATACAAACTCCATAAATCATCAAAAAAAAATTGAAATTTGTGGACCAATAGTATATCTTTAATAAAAAGAGTAACTAAAAAAAGTAAAATGTAGTCAACTCGAAATTGAAAAACTCAAGAGTTCGAACAAAAAATGCAAAGTATATATATATATATATATATATATAGATTAGACAATACAATACAAATTATATAGATTAGACATTTATCAAAATTAAATAAATTAGATATACTCCGAAAAGTTTGAGCGGGTCTATTTGACAATAAATTATACGTACATATGTTTTGTATTATAACTCGTAGTGCTTGGAAGACTATAATAAATCAACGTGTGATATGACCAGTTCAAATAAGAAACTTGCGAAGGATCCGACGCGCGTCTAAAATTTATTCTCCGTAACATTTCGACCATATTGCAAACAATATAAGAAGAGCAAACTCTATTACCAATTATGCTCACCTTCCTATATAGCAAATTATAGATGTTTTTAAGTCAGATTTCTGCACATCGTGACTCCTCCATCTCCATGTTCGAAGCTATAAAATAAGGAAGGAAGGGGCTCTCTTCTCTCCTCTTCCCCCAATTTCCTGCCGATTAATGGGGCAGATACATAGGCTGAGTCCGTGACCCTTTCCCATATATAAAGAAAAGGTCAACATATAAAGAAGTTTGGTCAAGCCAAATATCTAACAATAAATAGTCTATTCACGGGGAAGGGTTGGGGTGGTCCTCCTGCTATTGAATTACCACACTGCCCCTCCCCCCTTCTCCTTCCAAATGAAAATAAATTTGAGTAGAGTATCCGTGTCGCCCTCAACTTATTCATCCAGTTATTCTCTACTTATTCATTGAGTTATTCATTAACAACCGTTTTTGTCCCTCACATATTTTTTTCACCAAGTAACCCTAAACTTTGGAATTCCGTCTAACAATTACGCCATTTTGTGACGAAAAATATAACGCCGTACATGAATTTTCCGTCACGGGAGTTAACAGAATGATATAAATGTTAGACGAAATGCCAACGTTTGAGGCTAATTGATGACAAAAATATGTCAGGGGTAAAAACGGTTACAAATGAATAAGTGGAAGGTGACAGTTGTAGTCCACCAGAATAAATTTATATAATTCTCATGCTGCGTTTACATCACCCATCCCCGGCTCAATAACATTAATAACAGTCCCTAAAGATCAAAACTTTAAAATTCCAGTCTCCAAAAACCTGCACACGGAGCAATTTTTAGCAAATCCGTGGGAAAATAAGCCAATCCGTGGGGATACTTCGATAGTTTTGAGCGCATTTAGTCGCAGTCTTTTCGATCTTCTGCAGAGCTTAATGATATTAGATGATCTATAGGTGGAGTCTGGAGTCAGGACCCTCAAGGGGTAAGAACGAAGGAAGTGCAGAAGAAAAGAAGCAAAGACAAAATGAGGAGGAAGAAGGAAGGACGGCACCCGTTCCCTCTTTCCTTCAAACGGGAAGAAACAAAGGAAAAGGGTAAACAGGTAAATCTACATGACAGGGCTGAGCTGCTGTGCAGCTTATATAATAATAAGCCGGGGTTGGCACCCTGAAAGAGAAGACATAGAGGTAACAGCAGCAGCACCACCAGCATCATCATCGTCATCATCGCTATCAATTCCATTATCATCATCAGCATGAGAGAGAGAGAGAGAGAGAGAGAGCGAAGCAGCAGGGAAACGCATACATACATGTACGTATACGGTCTACCCCATTTTATCTATCCCACCACTCCATCTCACGTCTCCTTTCCACCTTCAGTCTCCTGTAGTGTAGCCATCTCTTTCCCTTTCCCCCTCTCTCTCTCTCTCTCCCTCTCTCTCCATTGAGTAGGCTTTTTGATTTTCAATTCCCTTGTCTGTCAACTCACAGAGGGGAAGAAGAAACATTTTAGAACCTTCACTTCCCACCAGAATAGCCCCTCTCTCTCTCTCTCTCTCTCTCTATACCCTCTCTCCATCTCTCTTCAATGGCCCAGCTGGATCAGAATTTATGTGTGTGAAGGGAAGAAACGCACAAAAAAAGAAAGAAAAGAAGAGAGGAGAAAGAAAGGAAGAAAGATGAGACGAGAGAGGTGGACAAAGAGAGAAAGACAGAAAGACATAGAGAGAGGGGTCTTCTCTGATGTCCTCCCACCCAACCAAAAAACCAAAACCCACCACCACCACCTTCCTTCTCTCTTTCTCTTTCTCTGTCTCTCCATAATCGTTTGCCACAATTGCCCTTCTGCTCTGCAACCCCATCCCACCTCCCCCCCCAAAAAAAAAAAAAAATCAATCGAACCCACCTCTCAATTCTTCCTTCCTCTCACTGTCTCTGAATTCCTCCAAAGGACATTTTTTTTTCTTTTCCTAACAAAATTTTCACAAAAAACACAACCTCATCCCTTCCTTCCCCTACTACGCACCATGTGGGGCGTTTTGGGGTTTCTTCTCTTCTTTCCTCTTTCCCTTCCCCTTCCCTTTCCTTCTTTCTTGTGTTTGGGTCAGAGTTCTCTCAGAGAAAACAGGGAAGAAAGAGAAGAGGCGAGGAGAGAGAGAAGGAAACGACATCTTCCCCTCCTTCCCCTTCCCCTGTCTATTTCTCCATCCATCCGTCGCCCCCTTTCCTCCCTACCCTTTATCGTCTCTGCACATACCATATATTGTCTCAGCTCCGCTCCCCAGAGAGCCTCGACACCGTCTCAATTCAATAGATTTCTGGGGTTCGGTTTTTCCTCTGATGAAGAAATTGAAAGGGGTTGCTTCCATGGAGCCATCTTCAAACCCTACGGCCTTCGAAGATCCGCGGGCTAGGTTTAAGTTCCAGATCCTCTTGCAGGACTACCAAGACCTAGAAAAGGTGATTTCTTGTCCCTTCTGCTTGGCTTTCCGGCGTTCTTGGTTTTCTCTGCTTTGGTTGGAACATGTTTATGTCGGATTGACGGATCTAGGGTTTTCCCTCTGTTAATCTCTTCTTCTAGACCTTTGATCTTCTTCGTCCCTGTTATCGACACAGCTCCAACTCTTACCTGTTATCATGGATCTAGGTTTTCCCTTGGTTTCTTTTACATGTTATTGCCCTCCTCTGGTTTTTTTGTGGTTGCTTTCATGGTTGTTTATCTAGTTCTTGTAGCTAGTGTTTCTCCAGTTCATGTTTGTCCCGGGACGGGGCTCACTTTGTTTATTTTCTCCACAGCTCATGCATAAATATATGTATATATTAATTTGGTTGAAAGGTTCTTTTGTTCCCCTCAAGTTGAGTCCTTGTGTGCTAAAAATCAAATTTTGATGCGCAGAAAGATTAGTGAAGACGGGTTTATTCTTCATATGTTATTATGCCTAATTATATCTTGCTGGATGATAATCGTACTAATATGCCCTTAAATTGGTCGTGGTCTTGTGAAGTGTTGCTTAAAAGGCTCTAAAGATTAAATTTTGTTAAGGGGAAATCCTAAGAAGGGATTTTGATGGAGATACCCGATTGTTTGAAAACTTTGTCTGAGAGTGGACAGTCCAAAGACGGTTTTGAGGAGGAAATTAGTCTTTTTATCGAGTGGTTGCTTACGAAGATGGCTTGTTATCGTTATGCAGGAAACAGATGCCATGAAAAAGAAGATGCAGATGATGAAACAAAGGAAAATGACCCTGCTGGCCGAAGTGCGGTAAGTTATCATCCACCATAGACTTATCGTACTATATTGGACTTATGCTTTGCAGCAGTAGTCAATGATTGATGACTTATCTGGTTCTCTTTTTCTTTAAATTTCAGATTTTTGAAACGGCGATTCGAGTTCTTGACAAAGAACAACTCTTTGCATCTCAAGCAGTCGCAAAATCCTGTGAAAGGGAAACCCAGAATTTCAGAAATGCAAAGCAAACAGATTGCAAAGAAAAGAAATTATCCTACAAAGGGAGCAGTCACTGGGTTTGAATCTAACAAGAAGTCAAGGATTGGGAATACAAAGAAAGCAGCATCAGAAATCCCGAAGCCTCGGCTAACACAAAAGCCTGCTAAGGGCAAAGGAATGGCATATCGGGAATTTTCACCAGTGTTTGATTTGAATCAGGGGGATGTGGTTTCAATTCCCATGCTAAACTCTGGTTCGGTTTTTGAGTTGAACCAGAAGGAAAGACCTCAGTCAGCTAAGGAAGCATCTGTGCTAAGTCGTGCTCCTGTCTTCGACTTGAATCAGATCTCGGTAAACTGTCTCAAACCTTTTTCTGGGACGAGGTCATTGACTATATGTAATTTGGCACTCATATTGACCCATCATAAACGGTATATATTGCAAGAGTGGAAGTGGTCTTTGAAATGAATTTGTTGCTTATGTTTGGTGCATAGAAGACATACTTTCTACCTCTGAGAATTGATTTTATTTGGTCGTCTTAGACTCTGGAAACTGAACAGAAACTCTTTGGGATTTTGATTATCTATGAACAAACAAGGTGGACCGTGTATTTTCTGTGCAGCTGTGATGACTTTATATGTTGTTTTGATGTGCTGCAGAGAGACGAGGAAGAGTTGCAGAACAATACCGAGTTTGTGGGGATGGAAGAAGCAAGAAGAAGCTCAATTTTGGGTGGGAGTGAGGAACAGCTTAACAGTGTTAAGCTACCGGGTTGTAGGACTGTCGGGAATGGATCGAAAGCAGGGAAACGGAAGATTACATGGCAAGACCAGGTGGCCTTGAGAGTATAAGGATTCACTAGATGCTGTACTAGTGATTACTGTAGAGATCATTGTCCTTTTAGCTCTTTCCATAGGAGCCTTGTAAAAGTAAAGAAAGGGTTGATATCAAATGTATGAACATTGGATATAGGCCTGATAGGATGAATTTCTTTCCTAGGTAATGAAAAGATTAGTTAAATGGAAATTGAGCTCCCAGAGCTTCTCATTTTCACTTCACCTCATCTGCTTCTCTGAGTCTTCGACGTCATCTCCTGTTCCAATCTTTTCGGACAGAATAAGCAAAACACGGTGAAAATTTTACATGCATCAGGTTTAGAATCTCGAGTTCCTTCTCTTGAAGGAACTGGCACTTGGCAAGGGCGAAGGACAGCAAAACCCAAACTACTTCCTGTTATGCAATGGAAGTGTCGGATAAACAGCTTTGCTGTGATTAATGTGAAAGCGGAAGATAGAATTGAGAAAAAAAGGTTATTGGTCGGGGAAAAAGGTGACCCTTCTTTTACTCGAGCCAGTTTCCATGAAAGGGAAGATTGCACATGAAACAGAGTGGAAACCTTGGGACAGAGAGCAAATAGGAATAGATCATGGAACTTTGTTTTGGCAAAGACAGATGAGATAGGGACCAAAGGGCAAAGAGCCATAAAAAGAGAGAGAGAGAGACCACAAAGGAAAGAAATCTCAGAATCATAAAAAATGACATATCAAACCTTCGAGATCACTGTTGCAAAGTGTTGCTTCATCAGAAAACAGCTATGGTTGGTTTCACTGCAGCGTTATTGTACTCAAGAAAGCCAGAATTCAATTCGAAGAAAATAATATTAGCAGGCTGGAACTATATATACGTATATACACACACACACATATGGTTGAGACATCAAAAAACATATTCCCACTGCACATACATCATTCTGTATTTCAATCAGGACGGGGTTTAATCTTCCTGGCAGACCTAATGAGTGCCAAATCACATACTTATCAGGCTCACACAAGATTCATCAATATCCAGAATACGGTCCTCATCTCCCAGGAGTTTCGTTGTGGATGTTGTTATTAGTTAAGCGTTTGAAGACACAGAGAATTGCCTTTACATGGCCACGCATCAATGATTGAACTCCATTTTCGGTAATGCTTGTAGTCTTATACTCATCTATGCCAAGACGATGGTTAGAAGTCTCACAAACAATTCGATGCTCCCCGTCTTCCCAAGAAGTTCCGTCAATCCTATTTTCGGGGATTCCAACAGATTAACATCGTTAGAGATTCTGCAGTCCAAATTAGCTCAAGAAGTCTGGGGATATCCTTTGAAAGATCAACCGATTGATTTGAGGGGCTATTCAAGATCAGACATGCAGGCTTAGAGAAACTTGCTGTGTGGAGACCATGCTTTTACCTCATCAGGTTCGGGGCAGACCATGCTTCAATCTCCTACAATTTCAACTCAAACACCAATTAAGTCAGTGGAGCCAAAGGTCATGGAGACTATTCTGGTATCGCGATTAGTTTTTCTTCAGTAAAAGTCTGATATGGAACGGCTTTCGACGTACTGAAATTCCAAAAACACCATACCTTTTTCCTTCATTTTACATAGAAGGAATACTCCATGAGGTAAAAGAAGTCTGATGAGGAATCGATGCCCACCGACCAGAGTTTGACCCTTATTTCATACTCAGGCATCAGCCTTGATGTTCAGCATAGATTTGATTCTTCGTTTCAATCTCAATAATAGATATAAATTAATACTGGTTAAATTGCATCCAAACAAATTAAACAATTCTGGGAATCACATGAAAATTCCATATTGAAGAGACTGCAAATTAACCACTGAATAACTATAATATAATTTCCCTTTTCACTTCCCCTCCCACCCATTTTCTCCCCACTTTACCCGCTTCTCGCACGCTAAGATTGGTTGCACGAACCAGGAATTCTTCCAGATCATGCCATAGGCAACCTAATGCTGATAGTCTGTCGGCTACGATGAGTTTTACCAAATAATTGTTGGATTTAGAGAGTTTCAATTCCTATACGAACTAACATAGAGGGTATATGATAATTGAATGGCTACTAACAACAGAATCCTGCTAGACCCTTCCTTGATATAAAACATTTATGTCTATATCATACCAAGTATAGTAGCTAGGATGCCAAATCTGATTAAAAGATACATAATATCATCATCTCATTAAGTACAAAATTACATAGAGAGAAACTTTTTCTCTCTTTTTCTTGCTAGGTCACCGCAATAGACCTTAGGCTTGCTAATAAACATATATATACATATTCTTACATTGAGTTCTGCACTGTCACACGGTTGGTCATGGAACAGGGTTGGAATATTAGAATAGACTAGTGAAAGATGATTGGAGTGGAATGAAAGACACATATACTGCGCATGCAAGAGGTAAGAATCCTATTTTCCTCCCATTGACAAGTACCGGAAAGAGGTTACTCCAATAAACGCAGAAAATATAGAGCAAGAAGCCCTGGGGCAAGTGAAGCAGAGAGAAAAGTGGATTTCATTAGATGAGGACTAGAGCAAGACCGATGGCCTGGACGTGGTCGGACCAGATCTCCTCCTCCGTAAACACCCTTCCCTTTCTTATACCCGTCACTTAACCGAACTTCTTGAATCCCCTCGTGATTTTTGCCAGAAACTTTGCAGGTCTGCCTTTCCTTCTCATCTAATACCAGCCCAAACAGACAGATAGTGGTCGGTGACAGCAAATAACAGTTGGAAAAAATACATATAGTGGACTTGGTAAAATTTTCTGAAAAAAGAGCAGAGGAAAGCTTACTGCAGAGTCGAGTTCCCGAGACTAGATGAGGATTCTGAGTTGTCGGTTCGGGAGATGAAGTGCTCTCGTACTTGGAAGGAAAGAGAATGAGGAGGAGCAAAAGAAGCAAATTTTTAGTCATTACGATGGCGATCCCACTCTAGCGAGCTATATGTAGATGGTAGATATCAAGGGGGAGCTTGAGGAGTTGCTCTCTCTGCTACCATTTATCAACATTCACTAGGAGCTTACATCCTTATATAATAAAATATTGCTTTTGATAACATAATTGTGTGACCCCTCCAGCTACAGGTTCTTAAAACAAAGGAAAAAGAATATGCTCAAGTGGAATCCAATGCACATCCTTTTGTATCGACAATGCAACTAAAGATTTAATGTTAATATCCATATCTGTAGAAGAAATGAAGTATAAGTGAAGGTTTTCATGCTGCCGATGCCATGCTAGGAGAAAATTATCTCTGTTTATATTATCGCTTATGTAGCAGCTTAGCTCTTGCGATCTTTTTTTCTCTCAATCTCAATGCCAATTCCGAGAACCAGTACTCACGATTATTTAGCTTATGCAATGCTTCTGGCACTGTGTTTATTTCGAGCTGTTTGCATCCTTTTTTTTTTTCCCCTCACAGTTAAATCAGCAGAGTTCCAAAGAAAAGAATATACATATGTAAATATATCTGCTATATACATGTGTTTGGAAATCTATGCAGTTTATGGCGATGCGCAGCATCCATTCAGCTGTGCGTCAGGCCTGATTTGATCTTCTAGCAAAGGATGAAGAGGAGTGAGTTATATAGACACATAAATTAAGGGAAGTTCTCGTCTGAATTTGGTGGTTGTTATCTCCCAGGAATCCAATTTTGATGCTGTCACTAAGCCAAGCATAGGGAGACAGAGAGAATTGCCTTTAAGTGGAATTACGATTAAGCTTTAATTTGTGGATGCTTGTTGAATATAAGAAAAGAATTAAGATACCTCATTACTCATCTCAGTCAAGACGGATGGTTAGTTAACAAAGGAGCCCTGTAGACAGATTCACGGGCAACTTGATGATTCCTATACTCCCATGAAGTCATTTTTCGTTGTTTTAGGATTTCAGATACTCCACGAAAACCGCCGATCATCAGGGCTATTCCAGTCCGTCAGTAGTGGAAAACGAACATAATTGGATCTCCGGTTAGGAGGTGACCCGCGTTCAAACCTTTTTTATATGTACTTTTAATAACAATATTTCCAACTCTAAGCCTTCCATTTTTGTAAGATTTGAACCCTCAAGCTTTCTCCTGGAGAAAGCTACATACTGGTCCTTTGTGTTTATGAGTTGAGGTTCCTGGATATATCTTCAAACACCAAAGATCATTGGAGGGAAACTCAATTTTCCAAATCCTCTCACCAAGCGAAACTCTTGAATTGCAATTAATGGGTTTACTCATCTATCAACGTCAAACCACAGCTATCACAATGGATCTAGTCAATCATAATTTATGCAGGACAGATTTACACTCGGAGAAAATCTTGAAACCGCCTTATTTTTCCCTCGAGATCTATTTAGAGGGAATTTCTGAGGTGAAAGAAGTCTGGCGAGGAATCGATACGCACCCAATAGAGTTTTGACACCTCTAATGAACATGAATTATCTCAAACTTAGAGGCATCGAATTAACGGCTCGGAGTAAAATACATCCTGAGTACTCAACAAATGAATATTGTAATAGTACCGAAGTAATTGATTGCGTCCAAAGAAGAGTATCCAGGAATCAAATGGAAAATCTATAGTAATGAAGGAAGGAAGATAATGAATGCATCTTATTACAATAAACAAATGAAGCCTGCTTTTTAGTTCCCGTGCCTTCTAATTGCTTACTGTAATATCCAATATTATATCTCGTTTCAACCCAAAAATAATAATAAATAAATAATTTCCGTCTATGTGATGATGCTCAGATTGTCCGAGGAAACTGGGGAGTTAGTTTGGACAACCTTCATCTCAGTTTCACACATGGGATATATAGTACTACAACAGCAAGAGCAAACCAAGCAACAGAGGGCATCCGCCCCCGTGGAAGGATAACAGGCTAGTCCGCCCGGCCACTGATCTTCCTATCGTGGTCCCTCTCCCTGGCCTAAAACCACGAAAACCTGCACGACTACCTTTCCTAACATAAATACCAAGTTTTCTGACGTGGAATGACAAAGTGCTGGAGTCACTTGGGGTTGGCAGAGTGCTTTCTTGGATGAGATGATGAACGCTTTGAGCTGAGGTCACCGAGGCTCTACTCTTGAGGGATGAGGAGAGCAAGAGAGCAGTGACTAGGAAGAGAGCGGGTGCGAATCTGGTGGCTGCAGACATTTACGCAATTGCGAGAAGAACAACTTCTTATCAGTTATATGTAAGAATAATTTTAAATACATTAATTATATATATTACGTAGCGGAATAAACTGATTTCCAACCATTAACTTGATGCCGAGATCGTCTTATAACTCCTAATATCGGATGTCTAGATGAAGACACAAACTCTTTTTTTTTTTTAAATAGTAGCAGTTAGAGACCCTTCGGAATATTATTTCCTTAGATATCCTAACATAAAAAGAATATTAATTGTAATACACAATATATGAAATATCTCACTCAAATCACGAAATATATTGTGACACGAAGACCACCTAATTGAGGGATTATATACTTAAATATACAATATATTTTTACATTATATTAGAAGAACCGGGCGCGTAGGCTTATACGGGAGGGGATTGTGTATCCCTTTTTAGCTGGATAGAAGGGGATTGTGTATAATATGCGTACATAGGTAATTAGTGGGGTCCAGAGATTTCGTCTTGGTTTTTGAGAGATTCCTGTTTGAGAAATTCAGGAAACTAGTTTCACCCCCACACCCAAAAAAATAAAAATAAAAAAAATTAGGGAACTAGTAGCAAGCAAGCCGTGTATTTTGAATCATGGAAAGATCTATTCAATACAACTGTTCACAAGAATCTTGATTACCAAATTTTGATTGTTAGTGGATCCATATATATACATATATTATAACAAACTATTTTTCATTCTCTTACCTAGTCCTGTCATGTAGTCACATCATTAATTTATAACTATATAAATAAATATTGCGTAGTGGAATAACAATAAGATATTATATGAAATTTTGTTCGATACAATGAATATATCATGAATCTATACATTAGTCTTACACTATAGAAAGTTTTTAAGGTATTATATATGTCCATATATATATATACACAATATATATGTATACGAATTTATTGAAGAAATAAACGGATTTCAAATTATATATATATATATCATGTGGGAGTATTATATTATAAATAAATAAATATATATATATATATATATGTAAACATAGATATATAGAAACATATAAAATGTAATATTACATATATATATATATATATAGAAACGCATCTAATTATATTATCTATATGACTTCAAATATATATAAAATTTTAAATATAAATATTATATTAAGAAAATTGATTTTTTTCATAGATATTGAAATATTTCGTTATTTTTTATGAATATATATATATATATATATATAGCTAATAGATCTTCATGTATAAAAAAAGTGAAGTTTACATTTATGTCACTCAACAATATACTAATTTTCTACTTTCTTTCTCTAGTAAAATAAAATTTGAGTACGTTCATATATTATACATAAATCTTTTTGAGCCAAGAGAATTTTTCCATTTAGTTATTCATAAGAATTTTATCTCTTCATTATTTTTCTATTTTGTAGAAGAATTCGCTCTATTTATTTATATTTTGATTTGTATCGTAGAAAATCTTGAGATGCTATTTTTTCATTTGATAATCTACAACTGCAAGTACTTTCTCTATCTTTACTTTCATTTTTTTCTTCAATTATGCACGAGAACCGTGCTTTTATTTACTTATTTATTTATAAGTTTCATATATATATATATATATATATATATTTTAAGGCGTTAGAGTCATTTTGCCATATGTAAAAGATTTAGGGTTTGAAAATAATACATGAACAATTAGAATGCTACACGAACTGCACCATTTTTTGACCTTTTCTCGCATTATGTTCTGATATTCCATTTTATCCCTAAAGCTACAAGAACGGATCATACAGTGCTTTCCAAACCGGAAAATTTTGTCCTTTCGTCAAATGTCATACAACTTGATTTCTCCTGTCACTGCCCAACGGCGATGCTGTTCTCAACAAATATGACCATGGCCTTTTATAAGACACGGCTTCGTTAAATAGTTACAGTAAGTAAACCAAGAGATGATGCTGTGAGTCGTGACCTGGATAAGCCTATCATTTGGTGTAACTAGTTAGTTAAGAGTCAGACGGAAATACCAAAATACAGATTAAGTCGAATCTCTTTTCGTATATATATTTATTGATCTCATGATTTTTCTATAAGCATATTTAGTACGTACTTCGCTGATAATCATGTTTGTGCAGGCACACGTCTTTTCTAGAGAAGGCAATGCATCCTGAAATGTTCTGTGCTGTTCGGAGCAGTTAAAACCGGTTTGTGATAGGATTTCAGGAGGTTTGACAGACGGGGAATTGAACCTGATCGAGGATTCAAGGTACTCATAATTTTTGGAAATGGGAGGGGATGGAGGAGCACACATGAAGCGGAACCCTGGAGATTCTAATATGCAGATAATACTTCAGTCTGCAGCATACTTCTCCAAATGAGAAAAGTAGGTACGTGGAAACATTTTGATTTCTATATGTATACTAAATCAGGTCTGTTCAACTATTATTCCAAGCATGAAAAGACTGGACCAGGATCAATTATAGAAGGATAATAGCTCAACAACTTATTGCCAACGTGTGTAGTGCAGTAGATGTGCAGATCACTGGAAGAAGAATGAGACGGATGTCAACGAAAAAGGTTACTAAGCGTATCTGGATTTAGCTGGTGGAGGGATGAAATCTGGTCCAGTTGCTTGGCCAATTGGCCTATCACCCTATCCATGTAGAGTATGTAGAGACCGTTTCTGCTCTCCAATCGCTCAACTGCCTTACGGGCATGTATCACTGATATCAGCCACTATAGCGAGAAATCATGATAATGTATTGACAGAGAGACAGAAACTGGTGTTACAATAGACTAGTGAAAGATGATCGGGGTGGAAGGAAAGATGCATATACTGTGCATATAAGAGGTAACATAAGAACATAAAATGTAAAACAGTGAATCCTATTCTATTTCCCTCCCATTCACGAGTACCGGAAAGGTGTTACTCCAATAAACGCAGCATATATAGAACAAGAAGTCCGGGGGCAAGCAAAGCAGAGAGAAATGTAGATTTCATTAGATGAGGACTTGAGCAAGATCGATGGCCTGGACATGGTCGGAACCGATCTCCTCCTCTGTAAACACCCTTCCCTTTCTTATACACGTCACTTAACCAAACTTCTTGAATTCCCTCATGATTTTTCCTAGAAACTTTGCAGGTCTGCCTTTCCTTCTCATCTAATACCAGCCAGAGTAGACAGATAGTGGTTGGTGACGGCAAATAACAATTTGAAGAAACATGCATTGTGGACTCGGTAAAATTTTCTGAAAAAGAGCAGAGGAAAGCTTACTGCAGGGTCGAGTTTCCGAGACTATATGAGGATTCTGAGTTGTTGGTTCGGGAGATGAAGTGCATTCATACTTGGAAGGAAAGAGAAGGAGGAGGAGCAAAATAAGCAAATTTTTCGTCATTATGATGGTGATTCCACTCTAACGAGCTCTAACATTTATCAACACTAACTAAGAACCTACATCCTTATATAATATAAATTTTGCTTTTGATATCATAATGTTTTGCGACCCCTCCAGCTACAGGTTCTCAAACAAAGGAAAACGAATATACTCAAATGGAATCCAATGCAGCCATGCTAGAAGACGATTATCTCTGTCTATATTTTTGCTTACATAGCAGCTCAGCTTTCCTGATCTTTTTTCTTTCGGCACAAATACTGAGAACTAATATTTAGCATGATGCAATGCTACTGGTATTGTGTTTATTTCGAGTTGTTTGTATCCGTGGTTCACTCACAGTTAATTCAACAGCGTTCCACAGCGGAAAATATACATATATACATATATATCTGTATGTATACATATGTTTGGAAATCTATGCAATTTATGGCGGTGCGCAGCATCCATTTAGTTGTGCATCAGGCAGCAAATGATGAAGAGGCAGTTAAATTAGAGGAAGTTTTCATCAGAATTTGGTGGTTGTTATCTCCCAGGAATTCATTGCTGATGCTGTCACTAAGCAAAGCATAGGGGGACAGAGAGAATTGCTTTTAGGTGGAATTACGATTAAGCTTTAATTTGTGGATGCTTGTTGAATATAAGAAAAGAATAAAGATACCTATCACTCATCTCAGTCAAGACGGATGGTTAGTTAACCAAGGAGCCCTATAGATAGATTCGCAGGCAACTTGATGCTTCTTATACTCCCATGAAGTCATTTTTCGTTGTTATAGGTTCCACAAAATCCGCCAATCACTAGGGCTTTTCCAGCCCGTCATTATTGCAAAACAAACATAATTGGATCTCCTGTCAGGAGGTGACGCTCAAACCTTTTATATGTACTTTAAAGAATAATATTTCCAACTATACCTTCCATTTTTGTAAGATTTTCCCACTAACTTTTCCGTCAAGATCGAAGGAAATTTTCCAAGGTAAAAGAAGTCGGGCAAGGAATCAATAGGGCATCGACTAGAGTTTGACAACTTTGATGGACAAGAATCATTTCAAACTCAGGCATCAGATTAATGGCTCGGAGTAAATCACATCCTGAGTACTCAACAATGAATATTATAATAGTACCCAAGCATTTTAATTGCATCCAAAGAATAGTAACTGAGAATCAAATGGAAAATCCATAATAATGAAGTAAGACCCGTTATCCATAATGATGAGTTAAGATCCACAGTAATGAAGAGATAATGAATGCATCTAATTACAAGGAACAAATGAAGCCTGCTTTTTGCTTCCCGTGCCTTCTAATTGGTCATTACATATCCAGTGCTTTTTTTTTTTTTTTTTACATCTATATGCTCTGGTCATCTGAGGAAATTGGAGCTTGTACAACGTCCTCCAAGTTTCACACAGGACTAGAACATCAAGAGCAAACCAAGCAACAGAGAGCATCCGAGAACAGAGCCCCCACGGAAGGACAGCACGCTAGTCCGCCCGGCTGCTGACGTCCTTGTCGAGGTCCTCGGGACTACCGTTGGCCTCAAACGAGCACCTTTCCTAACATAGATGCCGAGTTTTCTCATGTGGAATGACAAAGTGCTGGAATCACTAGGGGTTGGCAGAGTGCTTTCTTGGAGATGATGACTGCTTTGAGCTCCGATGGCTGAGGCTCTACTTATGAGGGATGAGGAGAGCAAGAGAGCGACGATTAGGAAGATAGCGGGTGTGAATCTGGCGGCAGACATTCACGCAATTGCAAGAAGAATAACTTATCAGTTATTCGGATGAGTTTGAAGCGAGTATGCGATTCAGGCTGCGGATGTGTAGCTGAGACAAATACACAGTAAGTGGGTCGGGTTCTTCCTTCTGTTTTGAACGGATGAATGAGAAGGGATAAGATATCCTTTGATATATACATATATATATATATAGAGAGAGAGAGAGAGACAGCTGACGGCTGGGAGAAGGCCCAAATTGCAGAGAGGCTTCCGGTCTTCTTCCCTTTCCGAGTTGAATAATTCTTTATTGTCTGCGTTGAGTGGACAGGGGGTGGCTGAGTCCCGCGACGACTTTTTTGAAAAGAGCGCGTAGCGTTATACGGAATGATTGGGTATTTTGGTTCTTCTATGGTATATACACAGGTAATTAGTGGGGCCCAGAGATTTCGTCCTGTTTTGAGAGAGTACGGTTTGAGAAATTTAGGAAGCTAGTTCGTAAGCCGTGTATTTTCGAAGGAAACCCTCTGATCATGGAAGAATCTAATATTCATTGCATAAACTGTTCACAAAATCTTGATTACCAAATTTTGATTATTATTGGATCCATATCTAATGGTGGACTCTATGTTGATCAAATAATTATCGGGATGTCATGAACCGCATATGCAGTGGATGGTAAAAATTTCTCCTAATTATTTGTGTTACAATAATTCATTCGGTGTGTGATTTTTTTCCCCATAACGATAGAAGGGTGGACGGAAGGACGCTGCTATGGAGGTGAAGTCCAACGAAGGCCAAGCGACACTTCCGTTCTGGTAATCAGTTCCCCTGTCAGCTAGTGTTTGACCACGTCAAGTCAATTTCAACGTGACCATGTCTAAAGAATGCTACAGAAACTACAGCTTTTTTAGGACCTTTTCCCGCATTATATTCTAATGGTTTTCCGTAAGCTACAATAACGGATCATGCATTGCGTCTTAAACCGGAAAATTTTGTCCTCTTTCCAAACGTCATACATCATGATTTCTCCTGTCAATGCCCAACGGCAGTGCTGACCTTATAGGACACGGCTTTATAAAATGGTTAAGAGTAAAATCAAGAGACGATGTCTTTGAGTCATGACATCGATAAGCCCATTAGATGTAAGTAGTTGGTTAAGAGTACAGGGAAAATATGAAAAATACAAATTAAGTTGAATCTTTTATATATATTTTTTAATAATCTTTTTTTTATAAGCATATGTAGTATACCCAATTTTCTAAGAACTTCCACAAATAAAATTACTATGAAGCCCTTGACCTCTTAAGACTCATCATTGTAGCGCATCTAGATTGTGATAGAAGATTGTCTAACTGATCAAGGGGCAAAATCGGTCGCTGATTATCATGTTTGTGTAGGCACACGTCTTTTCTAGAGAAGGCAATGCATCCTTATTTAAAAAAGGAAAAAAAAAAAGAATAATAATAGAGAAGGCAATGCATCCTAAAATGTTCTGTGTTGTTCAGAGCAATTAACTCAGTTTATGGATTTCAAGAGGTTTGACAGACAGGGAAATTGAACCTGATCAAGGATGAAAGGTACTCATAATTTTTGGAAATGGGAGGGGATGGAGGAGCACACATGTAGCGGAACCCTGGAGATTCTAATATGCAGATAATACTTCAGTCTGCAGCATACTTCTCCAAATGAGAAAAGTGGTTACCAAGAGACGCCTTATGCCTATTCGTCCAAAACATGGAAATCTTTTGATTTCTATATGTATACTAAATCAGGTCTCTTCAACTATTATTCCAAGCATGAAAAGACTGGACCAGCATTGATTTAGAAGGATAATAGTTCCACAACTTATTTCCAACGCGTAGTGTAGTAGATGTGCAGGTCACTGGAAGAAGAATGAGACGGATGTCAATGAAAAAGGTTACGAAGCGTATCTGGATTTAGCTGGTGGAGGGATGAGATCTGGTCCAGTTGCTTGGCCAATTGGCCTATCAACCTATCCATGTAGAGTATGTAGAGAGTGTTTCTGCTCTCCAAAAGCTCAACTGCCTTACGAGCATGTACCACTGATATCAGCCACTCTTCAAACAAGACTGCAATAGAAATTGTTCCTCTTCTTTTGAGTCATTCCGAGCTAATTCAATTTCAGAGCTTAGAAGTGGGAATGCTATAGCGAGAAATCATGATAATGTATTTACGGAGAGATAGAAACTGGTTTTTCAAAACAATGCTGTAGAAAAAATTCCTAGTGATCTATTTTATTTCTTCAAGACAGTTCAACAAGCACATTGTAGTCTCTGGACTAAGAATGGAATTTCAATGAAGTAATAGTTTGAGAATAGACTTGCATACTTACTCTTGTCAAAGGCTTCAGTTCTCGACCATGTTGACAAGTAGTCAGAAACCAGAAACTCGAGTAACTGGATTCTACAGCGATGGAGTAAACAGATAAATTAGGAGTCATGCCAAAATATCAGATCATATATATCCGCATAGCAAATGATTAGGAGAAAAACCAATCTTCTGCTACGATACAAGGAATTGCAACGGAGGCAGGGGAAATAAGCTCCTGATAGATTCGTGAATTTTAACTTTTGCAACCATAAAAGAGCCAGGGTCCAGGACTACTAAAATTTTTCAAGTGACACACATAATGCATGTTATTATGTCATATTAGGCCATTCACTTGAACCTCAGGTTTAGTTGACCAAAATGGCACTCAGAAATGGTGGTGCATATTACAAGTCTTAGTCCTCCTGCAATTTGGTCGAAGAAGCAAAGTCTCTCTAAATGGGGAGCTCAAATATCTCATTATTTAAGTTTTTGCAAGTTTCATGGACGATATTCATATCCACTGAAAGAATTTTAATAATCAATGATACATAATAGCTCAGCGTGAGAAACTTACAATATGAACATAGCACCATGCATCTGTACAAAGTTGTCATCAAATGGATTGCAGAAAAGTAAACTTTCTGCCATTGAATATATATTTTGAGAAACTGCCACTAATATTCTCTGTCCAATGTAGGGTTCACATGCAAGCTTTCGAATCAAATGCTGAACATAGAATTGCACATCACTATCAATGTCATCTGGCTCTGAAACAAGCAGAGCAAGGAATAAACTATTAGTCATGTATAATTAAGTGGACAATTCTATTTGCGAGATCCTACGGAATACCCCTATATTGGATGAATGCTTTTGTATATTTAATACGAAACATAACTCATACCGGTATTAATTCCTTACCATTTCCTCTTGCTGGGTAAATCATCCTTCTAATTAAACGCATTGTCAGGCCATTAACTGTTCCTTGAATGGTTTCCATATTTTCGGCCAATGACAGTAGATTCTTCAATGAAGCTGCATGAGACAGATAAGAATGCATATTTTTACACGTGAGAAAGAAGGAAGCCATGAAGAGCGTTCATGGATAGTACTGGCAGTTAAGAAGAATACATAGAAAGTAAACAAAGAGTATAACTTGGAAGATAGTTCCTATAGATGGGAAGGAAACGACATGTATACAAATGGAGAAATATTAATGTATCTTGTCACTACCATGTATGCTTTGCGAGTACAAGCCTGGCATCGCGTCGCATTCTCAATCAAAATGATTGTTTTGGCCCATACAAATCTTCTCACTTAAAAGAAAATTTTCCCTCAGAACTTGCATTTTCAATCCCTCATGTTTGGCCCTGTCTATCTATCTAAGGCAGGTAAATATAACTAAAATATACTCCTGAGGAAAAAATTTGGACAAAAATATGACCCTGATATTTAGGTTTATATTATATGATCCTCACAAATACAAAACCAATACCATTTGATTAATCCCATTATAAATCTCTAACGTGGATAATTGATTGTACATCTGAATCTTGCAACACCAAAAATGCTTGTGAACAAGCTGCTTACATGCTTCTGACTGAGCTAAGAAATAATACTAGTTGTCTAACTTTCTAAATTATATTTTTCCTTTTCATCTACATTTTTCAGTTTTACTTGATCACCCCAACTCTGGCGGTCTTACAAAAAGCAAGAGCATCGACAGATGTCTATTACAAGCATTAGCGCGTAGGACTACCATTTCTTCAATAAAAGCGAAGACCGTTGCAGGTGGTCATTCTTATGACATACTTCCATTTTAAGGAGAGTGACAATTGATTGTGCTAATAAAGAAATAATGAAGAAATGAAACACGCAGTCTCAGCTGCACTACCTAGTAAGAAATCTGCAGCTTGATGACACCAATTAGCAAAATTAGCCTCTTCAACCTGAAGTAGCGGATACAAACCTTGTTACCAGGCCAATACTCATTATGGAATCACATGAAGCAACAGTGCAACTGTCTCACAGAGAAAACGGTGTCACAAAGATCCACAAGAAAGTCCACTGCAGAAATCAGCTGCTCTGTTTCATCTTCCTTGTTTAGATCTGAAATTTCAACATGAAGAAGATATAATGCTCACCCATGTTAGCTAAACACAGCTCACACTAAGGATAACACGGGTATAAGATGAAGCACATTAGCACGCATATCTTGTGATCTGATCGCATACATAATAGAATGACCCAGAGGAATAAACATACTCAGTACCTGTGGTACTTCGCCGCTGATCTGATATCGAGCCATCTCTTTTCCTCCTTCTTTGTTTATACCGCACTGCAGGATTAGAATATCGACTGGTTGGAGCTCAGATTTGTTAAGTATGAAGTAGGTTCAGTCTATTGTGATGAACCTTGTTTAAGAAACCTCCTGCGAAGAACATCACTGAAACTGCAGTCTGATCCATCGACAAGTTCCTTTGAGCTCATCTTCCCCAACTCATTGTAGAAATAGCACTTGCATGAAGCAACTTCAGGAACCTGATGAGCGCGCGATGCATCTACAGAAAAAGATGCTCAAAAACCTAAATCCACACTGATCAAGCTCTTTATATCCATGGAATTCGAAGCAGGCTATTGGAACGAACCTTCAGCTACCTTAAGATCTTCCCTCAATCTCAGGATCTCTTGTTTCCGCTCCTTGGCCTTACAATACATAAACAGAAACATACACGGGATAAAGATCATTGACGGCAAAACGAAGAAATCAACATAAAATATACAAAATGTTCGCTGGATCATCAGATTCATTCGATCAACGAGCATATTAGAGACCTTCCGCTTCCAACGAAGAGCATCGGCTTCTGGAGGAGGAGGAGGTGGTGGTAGTGATGGTGGTGGAGGAGGAGGCTGCTTGTGCTGAAGCTTTGATCGGAGAAGAGAAATGGCTAAGGCGAGCTTCAGCGACTGATCGTCGGAGCTCTTCTCTGTCCGCTGCAGTGTCTCACTTGAAGCCATTTTCGTTTTGAACGGACCGGGGAAATGAATAAAGACGCGGGAGCTGTGACCATTTATAGTCGCGGGAGCTTCATTGGGCCTCCGGTAGGCCCAACTACTTGTTACTTGGGCTCAACCGTGGCCCATATATGCAGATTGGACTCAAAGTCCCACTTTCTTCCCGGCCCATTATCACCCGTCCCACTGGTCTTCGTCTTGTCCAAACTGCTCTCTGTGGAGTGTGGATAAGGCGCAAAGGCAAATCTCTGAAGTTAACACTGCACAGACCTTTTCTCTCAGCTCGCATTGCCATGGCTGCTCAGCCTCTGACTGGCAGCTTCCCCTCCAAACCATTAGTCAAGCAGTCTAGAACGCCGTCTTCGTCTCTCTCTCTCAGCTCCCTCGAGTCGAAGCTTTTCGGTCTCCGGTTATCCAAGCGGACCAAGCCTGACTTCGCCAGAATCACCCTCTTCCTCACCTCGCGGAGCTCCATCACCGCACGCTATGGCGGCGGATCCCGCTCCTCGGGGTCTGACGATAGGCGGTCTAGGCAGAGCGACTCTGACGACGAGAAAGCTCTCGATATATCGGCCATCAGGTATTTTGTGATTTTCGAAATCGTCATTCTGAGCATTAGCGTTATGCTTTTTCAGTCCTCTGTTTGCATCAGGATGATCAAATTCAGAAATTAGTCTGCTTGATGAGTTGTAACAGGTCACCTACTGTGAGGTTGATCGATCAGCAGCATATAATGGTTAGTATTGTCCTGTTTTTCTGCTGCGACAGCGTAGAAGTCGATAAGAACTTTTCTTTCTTTTGGGGGTCATTTTATTTTATCGTTCCATTCTTTATGGATTTAGCATGAATAATCAAGTTATCACATTGAAACGTTGTCTTCCTTCTTCTATGACAAATGTAGGTTGGTGTGGTGTCTAAGCTTGAGGCTATTCAAATGGCTGAGGATGCTGAACTTGACCTGGTATGACTGATCAACTGTTTCACTTTCCCAAGAATCATTGAAAAGTATAGTTAATATGAAAACTTTATTGATGGCTCCCATATATGGAGTATGGCATGATAATTATGGCATTTTATAATGGAAACTTGAAAGAAATTTGTGTTTATGCAATCTATCATTGTTAGAAGGATTGGAAGAATTCTCTTTTATGACGACATAAGGGCACACTTAGGTCCCATTTGGTTCATGGAAATGGAATGGGTTGGATTCTATATAAATGCAATGAAATTGAGAGGAAAATTGTAATTTTTTTCTTTTTGTTGAACATGAAAATATGAAGAAAAATAATTATAACGTTGGGCTTATTTACCAGGATTTCATTCTATATGTATATTCTTATTTAGATGAAATTAAACAAAAAGTAGTTGAAATGAGGGAATTACCATTACTCATGTTTTTTGAGGGAATGTTCATATCATCAAATTGAAGAAGAAATGTTATCATGAGGGAATGCTCTTTCCTACTTACATAAGTGACCTCAAATGAGGAAATGGAGTAGAAGATTGAAATGTTCATTCTATTCCATTCCATTCCTGCATAACCAAATGGGACCTTATAGTTTTTATTTCGATTCACTGCATGCAATGTGAAAATTCTTAAGGCTAATGAGTAGGCAACCCTACTTTTTTCGGGAATTGCATGTGATGACTCATTTAAAGAGGGGTTGAGTAAAAACAAGTAAATTCTGCTGTACAGGAGCTTAGATTTTAACAGTAAAATCTCTTTCTCGGATGATACCAGAATGTCTGAATTCTCATGATAAAGAAGTAACAATGCTATGGGTTTAAACTAATTCAGATTTACTCTGGGAAAATGTGATGAATATTGAATGGTTAGTTGATGGGGCAGTTATAAGCCACTGGTTTCTGCACAAATGGTGGGTAACTGGAGTGTGTTTATTGCAAGTCGCATGCTATTCTTTTAGTTTCTTAAATTGTTCACCAAGCCATGTTGCCAGAACACTGAATTTCAGATTGCTGTTGCTTATGCAGGTAATACTGTCCCCTGATGACGACCCACCTGTTGTCAAAATAATGGACTACAGGTACAAAATATCCGCCTTTCTTTTTTCCCCCCTCTTTTCCTCCTTCCTTTTGTAAGAAATGCAATATGTGCCACGTTCAGATGTATAAACATGTTGATTTTTTTTTTCTTGATCATATATGCTTAGGTTATATATTGATATACAGTTTCTGTCTGTATGTACTAATGTTCTCCATATGATTGCACAGTAAATACCGCTATCAACAAAAGAAGAAGAAAAAGGACCAGCAGAAGAAAAGTGCTGGTGAATATCTTGTCTGTTCTGTATTATCTTGTTAGGTTCTCGCCCTTGAGAATATATGTACTGATGCAAGTGTCCTTCGTTTTAGCTAGTCGCATGGACTTGAAAGAGCTCAAAATGGGGTAAGCTGCTCTACCTATTTGTGAATCTGTGATCCATACTGTTGTCTTAATTGTTGCTTGATTCTTCATCGCTCTATAATTTTGATGCATATCATGATTTAATCTCTGTTATGCATTTATCAGACTTCACAGCTAAGCTTTTTTATCCATGTTTCACTGATAGGTTAATTAAAGTTGCATTTAATTGCTGGTCTCTTATTTCATTGCAGTTACAACATTGATCAGCATGACTACTCTGTGAGGTTGAAATCGGCAAGAAAGTTCTTAGAGGATGGTGATAAGGTCAGTCAAGACTTTCTGATATTAACACCTTGAAATTTTTATTGGAACACTGTACAGAGATATTGTCTCTTTCATTCCCTAGAAAAGAGACAGTAAAGTATCGTGTCTGATAAGATTTTACATTCAAATGCTACAGGTTAAGGTGATAGTGAACTTAAAAGGCCGGGAAAATGAGTTCAGGAACATGGCCATTGAACTAATCAGACGTTTCCAGAGTGACATTGGCGAGGTATCGACTCTATGTACATTTTAAGAGGTCACTTTCCTGTGATTATGACATAAATGAAGATGAATCAGATGGTTGAAGTGTACGTAGTCTAAATGATGAACTTCTTTGCAGCTCGCAGCAGAGGAGAGCAAAAACTTAAGTGACCGGAACATGTTCATAATTTTGGTTCCCAGCAAAGCTGTGCTGCAGAAAGCTCGAGATCCTCCAAAGAAGAGAGAGAAATCTTCAGCAAACGAAGTATCAGCAGGTATATGAGAATGGGAAATAATTGATGTAGATCAGCTTGCCAATCTTCTTCTTATTTATATCCTTTTGATAGGTCGTAAAGTTTTGGATCTTTGTATAGCATTCAGTGTAATACATAACAGCTTGTACAAGAGTTGCTGAGTAGGATCCGGGTAACAAAAGCAAGCCTCTGGATTGAGTGATGAGAAGAAGTTGGTGTAAAAATCATGAGAAGTAAATTTTTCCCTGCTGCAGCGAATGCACGGGCATTAGCTTTCGAGATATTGAATGTGTTTGGATTTAGAGTTGAGTTGAGTTTTGATTTTAATTAGTTTGCAATGATTGTATTGTTGAATTATGAGAAAAAAATGTGAAAAAATAATGAATAGTTGAGATAAAGTAATGATTAAGTAATGATTGTGTCGTTGAATTATGAGAAAAGTGTGAAAAAGTAATGAATAGTTGAGATAAAGTAATGATTAAGTAATAATTGTGTTGTTGAATTGAAGATAAGTGAAATTGAGTTGAGATGAGTTAAAAAAAATTTTAAATCCAAACACACCCTCGGTTTTGCCCCAACTCATCTCCTAATCCTTTTTGCACCATGCATTGCCTATGGAGAGAGACCAAAAGCACAATACAAGTTTCGGAGAGCCTGATTCTCATTGCAATGTTGCTTTTCCACTGATCTCGATGGGTTGTAATTTCCTTTTCCCATTCACCATATATGAAAAGGATTGCATAGAGAGGGGAAAGAATAAAAGAAAGGAGATGAACTGTGTTAGGAGATCAAAAAAAGAACCAAGGCACAATTACAGATTTACAATTCAATGGAGGATCTTAGGCGGGAATACTAATTCTCACGTCGAAACTGACCTAATCTGACCCGACTGCCCCAACCATCGGAACTATGGACCTGTACAGTCCAACACTTGTTCTGATTCACCTGTTCCCCAGGAGGTAAAGAGTCCCGAAAGGGTTTTCCCTAGAGTGTGAGTACTCCAAGCCCTGAGCAGATAATTGTACGGTGAAAGCAGCTCTTTCTGAAAACCGAGGTCATGGAGGCACAACTGATTCCCAAAACTGGCTACTTCCATTCTCCAAGTCTTGTTTTACTTGTAAAGCGTGTGTCCTTAAGCTGTACTCCTGGACCTGTTCCCAACAAAACGCGCAGTGTCAGTGTGATATGCTACGCATCTCAATTGAAGCAATCTATGTTTCAGATCAGACACACTGATACGACCAATATACAACACAAAGTTCATGTACATTCTTCAAGATGCCAAGGACTTGTTTTTCACCTGCATAGCAGCAATTGAAGCCAATAGAGCTTCACAGTCATCGAGCATGGCCCTCTCGTGTGCAGATATGATGGCAAGTTCAGATATCAAGGTGTTCATCTTCTCTACCTGAAACCCAATGGAGGATGTCGCAGAACAATAATCAGCCATTAAAAATATAATGCTAAGCTACAATTTCCTCGATCACAGCTTCATAATAACATGCGTTAGATAATATAATAGTGAAAACATGTAAGTAAGAACCTTGGATACCATCAACCAAAAAGAAACCAGAAAATGCAGAGAAACGGAAACTCACCCTTGAAAGTAATGGTCGTACAGAGATTCCCGTAGCCTGCATCACATCAACAGCTGAGCCAATAGCATTCTTCAGAGTATCAGTATCTGCCTGCGAAGAAAAAGTTACTATGAGCCCTGATTCAATTAAAGATATGTATTTGTATAAATGTATGTATGTATTTGCAAATTGACATACTCTTGCCCCTGCAGTTACTGGAAGACGAAGAGTGCTTGCTTCCAAATCTTCTACAGCCCCAACTAAGGAGCTAATATGATCTCTCTCAAGTAAAGCCCATACATCAAGAGACTCCATCTGAACCAACAACACATGGAAGTATTTAAAAAATTATATCATTAACATCATGTCTCCCTTCTCGGGAAAGGTATATATTTGCTTTGTAGATGCAGATGCAGAAGCAGAAGCAGCAGTAAACTTCAATCAGAAAAGAAAAGTATATTTTCTCGGTAAAACCCTTGAGTTTGCAGTTCCTTCCAAACTAAATTACAAAAGGCATTTTGAATTAATTAGTCTGTCAATAATATCATCATTTTAATTTGAAAGGGCTTGGGAAAATCATATCAAAACAGTTAAAGGTGGAAACAACAAGGATCATCAAAATAGACAGCAAAGTTACAGGGGAAAAGAGAGAGAGAGAGAGAGAGTGTAAATATCAATTCTCAGGAGCATAAACAACTGAAAAATAAACTGGTCCATCATATTCTGCTAGCCATAACATCTTGGAGGAAAACTATTACTTTGAATAGCAAGAACAAACCTGTCCATTCAAAATGGAATTCAGCTTGAGCTCTAGCTTAATCTGCTGGAGACTAATCCTTTTCCTAATAACTGAATCCCAGAGATCTAATGTACTGGTCCAGACGTCGTACAAAGTGTTCTGCACAATTATATAGTGGTTAAATGGATCATTTACAAGTTTTCTCAAAAAAGGTTAGCACAGCATAAAGGATAAGAAAACAATCTCGAAGACTGACATGACATATCTTTTCAATATATCATTGTCTACAACTAAAAAAGAGCAGAACTTGACATCCAAACAATGATAAAAAAACATTGGGGAGAACAAAATTACTATCTGTCCAATGCGTGCTATATCCCAAGAACATTATGTGTAGTATTATTGTGTGATTACTAGCAACAACATCCTATGCATGTGATGCACTAGGCAGCAACTTGTCAGCATTTGCTGATAATACTTAGAAATTCCTGCTCAATATTCATAATAATAGAGATTTAGGTAATTTAGAGCAGACATTGATGATGCACCAGGAGAGCTATCAGTATACCTTTGCTGTTACTTTCTGATTGTAAAGTACAGCCTCTGCCCGCGCATTAGCAAATCGCCACTGTAGATGTCTGTTATATAGCAGCCGAAGCTGATGAGCATCTTCTATATAGGCAGCAGTCTTTTTTCCTTTCCGAACATCCACAATGAAACTGAGAACGGAATTTGTACTAGTGGATTGAGCAGTCGGGCTGGATGGTCTTACACGAGATGGACTTAAACCCCGGGGAGGAGTTGATGATCTAGTCCTAGATGGACTCACCCCTCTAGAAACAGATGGCGATACCATCCTACTTGGTGATGGTTGACGAGACACAGGAAGAGGCGAAGACTGAGATCTAACAGTAGGAAGTAATGGCATCATTCTGTCCAAAAAGCTGGCCGGAACAAGCTTGTTAGATCCAGACAGCCCTATGGAGCTATCATCAGATAATACAGCATTAGATTCTCTTCTGTTGCTTCTCTCTTGTTTCATTAATCTATCCGCATCACTGGTAGATTTTTGCAAAGGCCTAGGTACTCCATCAGAAGGCATTTTCCTAACTGTTGATAACCCAATTCCCGACATTGATGCCGGTGTTCTTATAGCCTTGTCCGCAAGATCCATACTTCGATTAAAGGCATTGGAGGATACCTTTCCGCCAATTCTACTAGGCCATCGATGTTGATCTATCAAACGAGCGGGCAGAGCATCAACTGGCTTAGAATTCTCTGATTGATCAGATACATTTTTGCCCTTCAGTGGACTTCTGTTTCTCTCTGATATAGGCTTGCGGGTAACTGGCGACTCAACTTGCTTATGTGCAACATTTGAGGATGGTCTCAAAGTCCGGTCTGAAGGAGTACTTGCCGGTTTTTCCTTCTTAGTCATCGGAATAGAAATAGAATCTGACTGGAAAGAAACACTCAAGCTTCTCATTGTAGAAGGCCATAAACCCTCTCCTAATCTACCTGTGACGGCTTTTCTGGATGAAATCTGCACATCTACAGAATCTTGTACTGGGGTAGATGGCCGTGGAGGTGAAGGTGGTGTGGATGGCCGTTTCCTCTCAGCTGATTGGGCTCTCTTTTGCACCAACTGAGAGGAAGCTGTTGCTGTCCTTGAAAAGTTCGGCGATACGCAACGCCTAGCAGCGGGCGTCGAGGGAGAAGGCGATTTGTACCTCGAACTAACTTCCTTTGTACGGGGACGGCGGGTTGTGGCAGCAGCATTGTTCCTCTCCGCTGGACCCAGCGGCGCCCTTGTCTCCCCAGCTGAATGCTTCTGAAATGCTTGATCTGATTCACATGCAGCCATTCACTCTATCCAGATCAGCCCACATTGATAGTCTCTACCAATAAAAGTTCCCATTTACAGCCTAAGATTTCATCAATTCCACACTCAGCAGAGCCGTATACCCAATTGCTCCAAAAGGAGATGCCTTTCTCTGCAACAAATCTGCCACAAATCCACACACAGAAGTAAGATTCCACAGAGAAAAAGCTTAAGAAAGGAATAAAAAGGAAACAACGAAAAAGAAGAAAAGGAATCATCATACTAGGAAAAAACAAGGTGGGGAAAAATTCACATCTTTACAGTTAACTAGAAACCAATGGTTCTGGATTTCGGAAATCACGGAGATCAATGCTAAATTGCATTTGCCCGCTCTTCCGGCATCCACCAACTGCTTTACACAGTGGTGTTTAAGTCCAGTCCCCTTAGAAGGGACTGGAAGACCATAGTGAGGAGAAGGAGCGGTGTCTTGTGTGTGTGGGGGGGGGGGGGGGGAGGGGAGAGAGGGTAATGTGGGTGACGACGGTGGGAGTGAAGAGTAAGGAAGGGATGCGTAGGATAAAGGAATTCTTCTTTTTCCCCGGTTGTCCCTCTCGCGGGAGCCGCCGTGCTTAGCTGGGCTGTAAATTGGAATGGGATCCTCTCCAATCACTCAACCTCATTGGCCATTGGCTCGTTCCCTCTCATCTTCCCATCCAAGCAAGCTCCTTTCATGGTGGAAGTGATCTCAAGTAGTCCCAACAAGAAAAAAAGGAAGTAGCTTTGGTATCAAAAGTACAGCAGTAAACTGTTTTTGGAACAGGTGAGCAAATGAACAATTTTCTGAATAATTGGTCTTATCTGGACATGCATTTTTCTGAAAAGGGTAGATTAACATGGATGATTTAAATCACAGGTGCTAATTTTTGTCGGGGATATGGGCGGGACATGGAAGCCCACGTGAAAGAGAGATCATTGTCCATCCCAATAAGATTCACAGTTCAAATTTTAAGCATCAAAAATCAAATTAGAACAATACAAAACAATTTGTCATGGTCTTGGACGTTGCAAATATGTACATTGGGCAGAGTTCAATTGAATAATACTTTCTGTTTTGACCATTTGAGACGCGATTTCCAAATTAAGGAACATAAATCAATGAAAACTGTGAGAAGATTAAGGTAATTACAATCTAACGGGAAGTTAAGCAATTATTTTTAACTGTTAATGGTCCTCATGAAGAACAGAGGAAATCATGTCCTTATTTGACAGACGATTTGTCTCCGACAGTGAGGACACCGTGCTGTGATCCAACAGTACCATAAATCGCTCTCTTACTTCTAAATAGTAAATGATTCAGATATTGCACCAGCAATGAGAATCCTTTCGCAGAGCTTTTTTTATATATATATTCATTAATCTTTCGGGAGAATACCCAAAAAAAAAAACAATTTGTCTCTTTCTCCATTTTTTTATCTTCTAAAAAGAAAAGAGAAGAAAGATTCTTTAGCTTAGAATAGCAACAAATCCGATCCAGTACTCCTGGCTAATTTAATTGGACAGTTGTTCGCTATTCTCAAGATGATCCATGAAGAAGAAGCTTGATCTTTGATTTTAACAATTAGCAGGAGGACAATTCAGAAATCGAAGACAAATCCCGAAAAATTTCATGGATCAACTCGCCATTATCGTTCTAATAACCGGACTGATGCAGTAGCAGAAACTAACGAGGCAGAGCGCAGACCTAGGCTGACGCAGAAAATCTCCCAATCTTAAAGCACGAGCCGCACATAAACCGCAATCCACCGACGCAGAGTGTCTCACTTGAAATCTCCTCCCAAAGTCGAGCTCGGAGAAGAGAAGGCCTCCGCCGGCAGATGATCGGAGATGGAAATCCAAGAGAGCGAGAGAGACACACACACACAGAGGCGCAGGCGCATGCGCAGAGGCAGAGAGAGAATGGAGAGAGAGAGAGAGAGAGAGAGAATTGAAAATAAAATTGAAAATGAGGGTAGAAAAACGGTTTCAGTTGACAGGAACTAAAAAGGATGGCGGGGTTTTCGCGCCAATTAACTTTAATTATTATTAGCCACTTTTTATATTTATTTATTAATATTAATTTCTTTAGACATATGATCAAGCGGCGGTTTGTTCTACTTTTTGATTTTTAGTATTAGTATGTATGTGGACTTCCATCGCAAATCCTTCCGCTACGTTTTCCTTTGTCCGTCGATATTGAACTGTTTATTAATTTTTCTAAAAGAATATCACTAAATTGTTTTGTTGATTTTCCATGGCTTATACGGATTTGGGTCAATATCTACTTAAAAGTCCAATTTGATAAGTGATGGTACCCGATTCTCATATAAACTAATGGATATTCATTTATCTTTTCCATGTAGGATTATAATTCTCAATACCCGCTCTCACGTACAATGTGTGATCTATTTATGCCTACACGTTATCACGTGTCCTTAAACACCCGCTTTCAATAACTGATCTCAAGCCAAACTCATCTTCCGTGCTCGGGCGAGAGGGAACTATCACGAGGCGCTCATTTTGGCTGCTCTCGGGTATACTGGGCTTGGCGTAGTGCGGATGCATGCGCATACGCGTGTGGGCACGCATACGCGCAACTTGGACTTTGATATCATATTGAATTTCCATCGAACTTATACGGGCCTGAGTTCATATCCACTTAAAAATTCAAGCTTATAAGTGATGGTACCTAACTCTCATATAAACCAATGGATATTCGTTTATCTTTTCCATGTGGAACTATAATTCTCAACATGTTTATATATATATCGATCAACTAAGACAAAATTGTAAGTATAATTTATTTTTAGTAACATTCGAATAATTCGACCTTTTGGGAGGTTGTTTAAGTGAATTTACTAGTAATGACTACTTTGAAGAACCATCCATATATATGATATATATATATATATATATATATTAAGGTGGTCCACCCAATGATATGGCACGATGATACGAGTACTTCATTTGAAGTATACTGAAGGTGCCATATGTGCATCTTTTTTATTTATTTATTTAGATGATGATATATATGCACACATACGGAGAATACTATTGATATGGAGTGAGACAATTATTTAAGCCTTTTCAAATAAAATATTCACATGCAATGTGTATATATGCGTACGAGTTGTTAATATCATTCACTTTATCCAACTAGAAGCATTATTTATCAAATGGTAAATCTCATCTGCCTATGCGATAAATGTTCATATCATTCAATATGAGAAATCGCGATCATGATATCAGTTATTAACATATTATAAATTATCACCTATTCTAATTTAGTCCTAATATTTTCTATCTGTTTGAAACATCTGATTATCTCTATGTTAGTTTTTCTATTTTTAAGTTAGTTCATCCTCCAGAGTTTTTTTTTTTTTTTGGGTTACTCATTGACTTGTTTTGAAGGAAAATTCTAAGTCATTGTTTTGAACTAATCCGAGGCGAAAGCAACTGTACATGGGCACCCGCGTGGACCAGTTATTACAACAAAACAAACTGTGAAGCTCAAAGACAAAAGCCGCGACCACCTAATCATGAGAAAAACCATGTTGTTACTGTTGACGTGTCCATAGATGAATGGTTTATTAGCATTTGCGAGAAATTTCTCTCTTTTTTTTTTCTCCCCTTTATATTATGATGATGATAATGATTGTTGTTGCAACTTGCAACCTTTTATTAAAACAGACCTTTTTTTCGCTAAATAAAAATGTTAGGTTGGATTATTGTGGTTGTCCCAATTAAGAGAATCTAACCGTCACGGAATGTTCATTTCGTCATAACTCGCTGAGATTTTAGCTCAATTTGGTCATCACAGCCTCATCAATACACCAGTGAATTAAGTCCAAGGCTCACTGGATCAAATATTATAGACCGGCCACCGTCATTCCATAATATACCCACATAGTAGCGAGTTCTACGTTTTCAATGAGATTCGAACTCATGATATTCAAGTGGAGCGCTTTGAGCTTAATCATTAGACCACCGTGTTGGTGGTTTTATTAAAACAAACCTAGGAATACGTACTGGAACCTAAAGAGAAATAACCAATATCTCATGTGTAGCTTTTTTTTATGAATGAATGAACTATGCTATACATAGTTTTTCGGCAAGTTATATATCGGTTATTACGTGCAAGAGGATTAGCATGCATTCAATTCCTAATAAAATTTCTAATGTCAAATAACAAAAGACTTTTTCTATGTTTTTGAATATTATTTTCCGCATTAAACAACATGAGATATTGAGATATTTTAAATATGTACCCAAACTTAAAAACGCCTTTGCTCAAAATTCATCCCCATGAGAGTAGTCAATTTTTCTGCAAAGTAATGATATCTTTCTTCTAATTGTATGTGCAGAAAAATATTCCACCGAAAGATAAAAACTTATTAAAATAAACTTTTTAATTGTATATTAATTAATGTGTTTATTTCTTATTAGATCAAAATTCTTGGGACATCCCGAGATTGTCAATTGGAAATGGTCAAAAGATAGATAGGCAGTTGGTCTGCTACGACTTTGTAGAACATTAAGAAATCAATTTTCCATCTTTCCTTCCTCCCTTTTGTTCCTTTTTTTTTCGTACGCGGTCTCTGTTCGGTTGACCAAATTCAACGGTGATCGGAAGAAGCAGCCTTATTAGCCGCCAGTCGGACTCCTATTCCCCCTCTAATACGAGAACTCGGTGGCTCTGCCCCTCGAGAATTATCAAAAATGAGTTTGGTACGTTGTTTGAAACGATTAAGTCGGTAAAAGAGGAGTAGATAACGGGTAGGAAAACCCATAACTGGAGAAAATGATAACATATCACATGATTCTGTACAAATCAATTTTGAACTATCAAGTAAGAATACTTTATTTTCGAAGATATATTATTAACCGAAAAGTGTACAAAAAAAAATTCTTACATACACGGCTCGGACGACGCTCGGTATGTTTTTAGATTGGTCCGTGTTCTTACGATAATTTTCATTTTAATTTTTTTTATTTCCGTTTTTGGGATTATTAATGTAGTTGGTGTTTGCATGTGATTGACTCGGACACATCGCATGTTGCGTGACTCTCGCTCAATGACCTCATCTGCATTCCACCCCACTTCTATGGGCCCCCATAAGGAGTTTCTTGTAGAGCCCCATTGAGAATGTGAAGGTGGTTGACCCTTTAATACCTCAATTGGCCCAATCTCCACTGTCTTTTTTATTTTTCTTATTATATCGTTTCTATTTTATTATATTATATTCACGCTCTCATATAGTTTATTGTTAGGAAAATAATCATCATTTGCTTTTTATTAAAATGTAATCTTATTATTAGTAAGTAGTATGGACCAATTGACGGTCAGTCATGTGCAAGAATATGCTGCAATCATTTCTATACATATCATATGCCCTTCCTTGGCACATCCCTTTTTCTTTCGCATACCCAAAATGAAAAGCATTTTCCTCTTCCATATTTTTCTTTAAAAGAATCTAAACCCGAGAGACAAATGCCGTCTCGATTTTTCGAGGTCGGATGGACCCTTTTTTTCTTTTTTCCTTTTCCCTAGTTTTAAGGTTCGGAAAAGATATGTCATGGTGTCCTACTGCTTGGCCATACTTTTGTATTGTGTGGATGGAACAGATTTTCAAAACGAAACAAAAAATAGAGAGGCCAAGTGGGGGAATGAGAGAAAAAAAGAGAGAGAGAGAGAGAGAGAGAGAGAGAGAGAGAGATCATAATGATTTCAATTTATTTATTTTTTTCTGGGTGGGGTGATATATATAATGTTATAGTTTTATAGAATTGTCTCGCTGTTGTTTTGTTTGGATGCAAGGAGTTCATTGTTCATAAGATATAAAACAAATAATCAAATTTCAGAAACGTTATGCAAGGAGTATCGAAAAGAGAGACAAGGGTTCTGAACTTCTGATTCGATCACACTGTCGTAGATACATGAACGTATTACTAAGGGAAACATTATCATTCCTCGCAACAACAATTTATGAGAAGTTTCAGTAATCAATAGATATTTTTTCTTTTAGGTTGTTATCGGGTTGAATTGGACCGAAGAACGTACACTTCTTGTTTCGATAGACACGGGAATGATCAAAAAGACGATACTGCTCAGTGTCCTAGGTTGAGGATCACGGGATTAGGTAGTCCTTTTGCCTGGCATTTATAGTTCGGGTGCTGCCAAGCATTTTCTGATGTTCGGATTAATGAGTCAAAGAGGGGCCTTCTTTGCTGTGTACCTAGACGAAGGAATTAAATTCGTTCTTCAGGACAAAACCGTAATTGGCTTCAGGAGGACAGTCGGGTTCCTCAGAAACTTCGGCCTACCCATCATCACATATAAACATCAAATAATACAAAGTATATATATAGTCCTTAGGAAACTTCGGTTTACGTACCATCACATATAAACATCAAATAATTCAAAGTATATGTAGTACTTTCCAACTTACTTATCGTAAGATCTCTTTCACATGTACAGCAAAATTTTCTATATAGATTTGGCTTTGCAATCTCCCCAGAAATTTAAGCCAATAATATAATCTATTCTACAAGGGGGGCCTGATTTGGCTCGGTAACTGAACGTCGAAAGACAGCAATGAGCATCGGACCACTGTCGTTCAGACTTTCCTGCCCACCAGTTCCGTGTTTTATTTAGTAGAAAAATATTGGCTAAAGATATCGCGATACTGCTGCAAGAAGGCAAGCATGTGTATTGTGTGATATAAATGGATTACATCAGGAAGAGCCCAAACATGAACCCTTGTCAGGTTGGTTCAGCTGAGAAAAGTTTGAGTTCAGGTATGATTAGTTCTATGAAGATAATACAAAATCTTGGTCTCCTTGAGCATGATGTTACATGAAATCCATATCCACCTGCACAATTATGACAAAAATTTAGGTTTTCCTAGTACAGAATGCCTCACTGATCTCGAAGTTTTACGAAGTTGGTTTCCAGATAATTGGAGACCTCTAAGAATTATATTTCTGTTGAAACATGACCAGACATAAAAGTTCACTAGATCATCCATCTATTTCCTATGATCTTTCCGTAATATGATTTGCAAAACACTAGCGAAAAAATGAGTGAATTCTCTGAAAAATTGAAGCATAAAACAGTTTTTTGAATTCTCAGGAGAAAAAAGAATTTGAAGAACTCCTCCATAACCAAGCACATACCTTCTTCGAAGCGATGAGCTTGCCGGGTCAACTAGTATACATCTGCACCATCAAACTCAAAAATGGGGACCCGTGCATGAATTCTAATAACTCGCAAAACTCATACTGTGAGCTCTTCCCAAGATTGATTCTACATCTCCCAGGAATAAACCAAAGCTCTTTGCCACCGCGAAACCAGCATACATGCCATCAACTGCCGCACTAACAATTCCGCCTGCATAACCTGCGCCTTCTCCAACAGGGTAAAGTCCACTTAATGATGTGCTCTCGTAAGTTTCAATGTTACGAGGAATTTGTATGGGAGAACTGGTCCTAGTCTGCAAAAACCAAAATCAACACTTTCATAGAAGGCCTATATAAAGTTGCAATTACATAATGATTTTTGAAGCAGTAAGACACATGAAGTCGTTGAAAACCATAGTTCTGAACTCAGACCAGACTGATTAGCTCAACAGGGGATGGGACTACACTCAGTCTCCTTATCAGGGAAACTGGACATGCAAACGAACCCTATCTACTCACCACTTCTTAAGTTCATGCTGGTTCCTTAATCAGACTGGCTGGTTCTTGCTTTGAACTGGCCTCCTTTTTCTTTCATTTTATCAAAATTCATATTTCTGAGTGGTTCCCTATATTATCTTCAAACAATGAGGTCCATATATCACTAGTTCAAGCCACGACAAAGCTTAATGACATCTTCTTCTTCTTACACCTGTTTGAAGCTGAAGAATTAATGCTAGAATTACCTCAACACCGTGGAGGAGGGCTTCTTTGGAGATAAAACCCGGCAGCTGAAAGATTTTAACATAACGAGAAAATAGTAAAACTTTAGACTCTATCTCGAGATTATTTACTTTAGAAAAGACACATGACATGAACTGTTGTAGGGTGTTCTGACCTCTTCATCAAATATTGAAATGGAATGCCGCAAAGCCTCGGCAATGTGAATGGGGAATAGATCATGGAGATTAGCTGCTTTGACTCCAAGTCGATAACTCGAAGATGGGAGAGTTGTTACTGATAGAATAAATTATTTTTGCGTAAGAATAATACTTGACTCTCTTTCACAGGAAACAACATAGATGTTCACATAAGAGTGAAATACAGAATACCTGTCAACTTTCTTTCTAGAAAATCCGTTACTGTCTGCACAGGAACCGTAAAATTTCCTCCACCCATTACAGCTGCCTTTCTTTCAAGTTCCCTCTGAATGATGAGGAGAATAGAGCAGAGAGTTCAGAGTTTCTTTGTAGGGAACATATGTAGCACGTTTTTCAAAGTTGAGAAAGGATAAAAAGAAAATTCAACCAAATACTAGTTCGATTAGGCCTGGTTCTCAATCTACTATTTCGGTTTTTCATTGTTAAAAACTATTGTTGCCTTAGTATTCAGGAGTAGGAAGAGAATTGAGAAATGGATCGGAATTGGACATCTAATGAAATAAATACCATAGACCCGAACTAGCAAACAATTAAGAATCACCTGGAAGTCAACTCCAGCAAGGGGGCCATGGCAATTGAGAGCCTCGAAGTCCTTTCCAGAAACGGTTACGACTAAAGCAGCATTTGCCCATTTGGAAGAACGCTGAGAAAATGACATGCCGTTTATACAGAGCTCTGACGGATCTGTACTAGTCAGAACGACCTGAAAATGGCACTTGACTTAGCCTGACTTGACTTGCAACTATAGATTTTCTTATGCTCCTTCATCAATGCAATATATGTAATATATTATCCTTATGACATGGAATCTTCAGTCCAAGAGCGGTTTCAACTTGCTTTTCCTATTTTTCCACAGATAATATTTGTTTTTCGTCTTGCTACAATTCCCGCAGTCTTATTTTATCGAATGTGTCTCGGTTGGTTCATTCCATTATTATAATCTTCAAAAGAAATGGAAAATTTGCAAGAAAAAATGAAAAATGCAAGAGAATTGGAAGACTAATATTAACCTGTCCACCAGGACACATGCAGAATGAGTAGCAAGAACGTCTTGTCCCTTCATCAATGGATGCATTTAGAAACTGGCCCCTGACATGCTTGGCAACCTTATAATCTGCCACTGGAATTTTTCCTCTCCCTCTTCGGACTTCTGATGACAACCTTGAATACTGCATAATTGATGTGAAGCCATTAGGATATTAACTACTAAAAATAAAAAGAATATGTGCCATTCCCATGACCAGAAATGATTTCCACCATTCAAACACTGTTACTTCGTGACATCAAGAACCCTAGGGAGTGGGAAGAAGCTTAGTGAAAAGTAACAGAACAGACACTGGGCATGCAAGCAACCTGGATATGGTTTATTAATTCTTGCGGATGCTCAACTCTCAAGCCGACCTGTGGAGCATCAAAAATAATGATAACATGAAAACAAAGTCAATCAACTGCAAATATCAACCACTGAGAGCTATAAAAGGAAATGAACTACTATAACTCATAACTGTGATCTCAAGAAAAACCCAATTAGTTCTCCTCGAGAACATTATACATTGAAAGGAATGGGAGAAATATAACTGGCAAGTTCCAATAGTCAAAGAAAAATCTTGAACTACTTAGACTCTTTCTCAAGTCTTATGGAACCTGCACAGAACATCAATCCATCGGTTTTTTGGAGTGAAGAATCAATCCATAGCACAGGTAACATCATGTTAGCAAAGAAACTGATCCCCTGCCTGCCACTGCAGGACTCAGAATGGATCATGAAAACATACAGCTTTGTGGCAGCCAAGTGTCTAATCAGAAACTTACTGCAAAATCTTTAGGAATCAGCTCCAGATTATGAGAAAGAAGCATTTGGTACACATCACGAGCAGAATGTCCAACAGCTAGAATGACTGCATCATACTTGTAGCTTTGACTGTTAATTGGAGATCTATCACTCGAATCAGAGACTTTGACCCCTACGAGATGCCCATTTTCTATAAGCAGATCCTCCATCCTCGACTGAAATTTGATGGCAACCTGCACATGTATATATTATAAATTATACTTAAAAGACAGGATTGTAGGCAAAGTTAGTTCCTTTCATGCAAAGAATCTCTTAATTCTCATGGAAGAAGCAGATTTTTTCACTCACTCCAAGCTGTAGGAGATGTTGCCGGAAATTCCTTAGTAAGGGAACCAACCTATCTGTTCCCAGATGAGGCTTTCCCTCAACCAAAATACTTTCCGGAGCCCCAAAATGAACTAAGGTATTCATAACCTGAGATGAAACAACTTTCAATCAAGACTGCAGAAAGTACAAAATTATATAACTGTGCTGAAAATTCTTACCAACCAAACAACAAGATCCATGTGATCGTTCAGGTTCGAATGCTTAAATCGACGCGATGAAAAGAGGGGAAGAGCATTCAAAAATAGAAGAAGAAAAATTTACCGCTAATACACTCTCGCTGTTCCTTCCAATTCTAGTTACCAGCTTTCCATCACTCCATGTACCTGCACCACCCTGCCATGTATAAGTCCTTAAAATTATGACTTAAATCAACAAGCAGAGCAGAGATCAGGATGCAGCAGAAAACAAAGAATTAAGGCTGGAATATCCTATTATACATAGACAAAAAATAAATACATGAAAATCAGCAATTGAAGTTATAAGTAAAGCAAAAGCTGCATCCAGTTATAAAGTCACAAACAAGACTTATAGCTGGCTAGCCAGCAGTCCTATTGGTTAATAGAAGAATTATTCAAGACTGATAAAAATGAAAAAGAAATTAGCGTATCATGCGTCAGGATTCACGTATTATTATCAAAATTCCATGAGCTAAACATTTCAGATGAAGAAGAGAAATGAAGATGCTAAAGAAAGCACACCGTGCTAGCTGAGTAGATGAAATTACAAATTGGATTAAGATAGTCAACTACAATGTCTCTGATGCTAAGATGGATTAGGAACAAACCTCCCCAAAACAAAAGTTGCTTTCCAGCTGTAAAATCCGTCGTACGACCAAAGCACCAATGTCCCGGCCCCTTTGTTCAACAGCTTGGCCTCTTTCAAACAAGGCAACATCTGCACCAAGCTCAGCGAGAACAAGAGAAGCAAACAGTCCAGATGGCCCACTGCCCACAACAGCAATTCTCGGTTTTGCACCTGAACTGTTCTTGCACTCGCCCCTAGAACCAGACCTAACCTTTCCATTGCAATCTCTCAGTTGTGTACCATCATGGACTGTACCATCATGGGCTTTCTTACAGTCATGTATTATGCTCATTAAATCTCCAGAACATTTTTTATGAAGCATGTGTTCCACTAGCCCACTAATCGGCTCCAAACGATCAATGAAGTCCCAAGTGCGAGGCTCTAAATCAAGAAGTTTATTCACATCCATGTCCACTGTATACACAAATTTGGGCTCCTTCATTATCTGACGATGAGAGGGAGAAACAAAAAGGAAAAAAAAAAATCATATCAGTTAATGACAGGAAAAGTACTAATTGCCTCTGCTTCAGCATGCTTGCTTTCAAGACTTTCGAATCCCAAAAGTAAGGCCAGCAAAGGAAAATCGATGCTGGCAAAATATTCCAATCCCGAGTTGTACATTTTCTTAACCAAACTCAGTATTTTGAGTCATAATGGTCGAAAAATCTTAAACTTTAATACGTATAGCATACCTTCCTTGCATCAAAAGATTTCCTGACCACAGTGAAAGCTTCTGCAGGCAACATTGAAGCAACCTATGAAGCCAAAGGAGAGACAGTGGTCTTATAAGTCAGTGAGTATGGAAGCTATCAGTATTCAACAAAGTGAAAGGGGGGGAAAAAAGCACAAATTTCTCACCGGAAACTCCAGAACCTTGGCAATCTCCTCGAGCAGCCCATCAGAGACACCGAGGAAATCCTTCCCGGGGTCCTTGCTGACGGGAACGGCGAGCTTCGAGACCCTCCAGAACCCCTCGAACTTGTTCGTCACGTCTTTCAGAGACTCCTTCCGCTTCAATTTCAGCTTCTTCTTCTCCGAGGGGTACCTCTGCTTTCCGGTTCTTTTGGCGGCGCAAAGGATCCTGAGAGGAGAGGCGGGTAGACTGATAGTAAAGCTACGAGAGAACTCAGTGGCAGGGCTTAAGGAGTGGAGGGTTGAAGGGAGGAGATTGGAGTGAGGAAGAAGTGACATTGCAGGAGAAGCAAGGGGAGAGTGAAACAGAGCACTGCAAGCAGCGTTGCGATAAGGCGACGTATAAATGGAGTAACAGAGGTTAATTCCACTTTGCCCCCTCTAGTTCTATTTGCATCAAATATACCTCTATAGTTTGTCCACATGTTTCAATTAAGTCCAAAGCTTGATAACATGCCCAAATTGCTCAAATTTGTCGAGATTGTAGCATATACGTACCGTGCATCTAGCTTGTTATAATAATTTGCGCTGTGTATCTCCACCCAACATACTATCCCGATGTTATATATCAATGCACATCTTGCTTTGGCTATTAGCACGACTAGCTAGATAATATCAAGGTAGAAGAATCTAATTTTTGCTCGGATTCTGCTCCACTGGAGCACAAATTTAGTTCTCGTAAGATCATCAATGAACATACATTTACTGAATATACAATTCCTCGGTTAATGCATAAAATAGAAAAGTTGGTTTGCTTCAACTCTCTGCAGACGAAACTTGCATTGTGCCATGAATACCAATATTATTGTACACTTTTTATCTCAACCTGGAAAGTTATGAATGACATTCATGTACACCTTTAGCTCAATCAGGAAAATGAGGAACAAGAACATGCTTCGAGTGCAATTCGACATCTCTCTCTGCTAAGTAAATGTTCAATAAGTATAGACGCTCATGCAGGGGCACAACACAGGAGCTGTGCATGGACCGTTGATTGCAAGTAAAAGCTCTTTGAATTTCACCAGTTTCCTGCATCCGCTTCACGAGATTGGTAGAAGTCGTTCGGCCTAACAATGTTGATGTCCTCAAACTCATTGTCATCTGTAGAGGAAACCAAGAGATGGACAGTCATGTGCAAATATACTTTACAAAACTGATAGGCAAGAGAATTATTACTCAAATTGTCTGTAAAAGGGCTTTCGAGCTCTCCAAGGAAATTTACTAAAAAAGGCACATATAACTGAACAATAACCCTCAGACAGACACGTATGTCGTATAACCCAATGTGATAATCTCCTTCAAGCTGTTTTTGGGCAACAACGGCCCAACACTTTTAACCGACAAAGTAGCAAGTTGTGAATGACCGTGGACCATGAACTATCTTTCGACCCCACTAAACAGAGTACTCAGTAAGATCAATGAGCCACAGAAGAAAATTTATAACGAAGGTAGAGAACATAACACGAGAACCGTACCTTTCCTCAATGTCAAGGCAAGAACAGTGTCATTTTCAACCTGAAAAGAAATCTAAGTGAATAAAAGGGTAGAAGAGAAAAAAAGGGAAAACTATCTATTGTTACAAGATAACAACAATTACAGAATGGACTAAAAGGAAACGGACCTTTTGATCTGCTAGTGTTTTGGAGTCCTCCAGGATGTCTCCTGTCCCCACCAAAATCAAACGCTGATCATTAACTGGTTGGTCAATGAGGTTATGCAGCTTTTCCTTAATGTTCAATATGGTTTCGGTTGGTTCACATGTGACGAAGTAGGTTGTCTTGTTCCGTTTAACACGTATGTACATACTCTGCGTAATGAAGGATACAGGATGAGTTGGGCATTGCTAAGTAGAAGGCAAATGAAAGCCTTTGTGTATCACAGCAGAGAACATAATAAGAGAAACTGGAGTAGGATCCTTAAGAGTTGTGCATGAGAGCAACTTAAAGCACAAACATGTAAAGAGAGAAAAATGGCCCATTTGGTGCTTTGGAACAAAAACGGCATATAATTCCCTGTTATTCCACTTTTGATTTTATTATATTTTAACAAAAAAGGGAGACAGATAAGGCAAGAGGAAATGAGAATGGAATGAACTGTAAACAACATATGACATAATCAAAATTTATGTTTTCCAACACATCCCCCATACCAAACTTGGCCTAATGTAGAACCGCCCCGAACTCCGTTAACTGAATTAAACGATACGCTTTGACTGGAGTTGGATGACTCAAGTGATTAAAATATCTAAGATAGATATGACGCAAGAATGCGGAATTTCTTATCATGTCTCGACATATGGTGAATTTGCAACTCGTAAACTTCAAGATCTCCCAACTCCTAAGACGGTAAAAGAATTCTCTTTCAAGCCGCTGCAAACCATTGACTAGATGTAGCTCCAATCCTGATTCCCCTTCGTGTAAAAGAAACAAGAGATTCCGAAAAATGGGACACTTATTTCTGCTCATGATACCCTTCACTATAAAAGGACATCAACATCCACAATATAAAGCAACATACACCTAACAACATTATCAGAGCAGTTCGATAATCGAAAGATTCTTCAAAAACCATTCACTCACCATCTTCGAAGACGACCAAGAAGCTACTTTTGAAGCTCCTATCCCTATAAATGCTGCCTACGAATTAACTCCTGCGAAAAATATAAGCCCCAGTCGAATACATAATATTACAAAGAACATAAAAAGGGAACCTTTTCACGGAATACTAAGATTAATTCCAGACAAGGTGAGTGATTTCCGGCATTTTCCAGAATAATTGAGGATCGGCGGATCGAATTTGCAACCAGCGCGCTCATTATCGATGCGATTAGTCAATGCACACGGAAACGGAACAAAAGTAGGGATCTTGTACGGAGATGAGATCGACTGACCTTCAAAGTTCGAGCGATTGAAGAGAGCACGCAGTGAGCTCAGAATCTTTTATGTTCCTTCTCGAGTCGGGAGAGAAGTCTTTCTGTCCAATTCCAGACTGTCACGGTTCAACCAAAAGCATCCTCCTCCTATGGGTACTGTTTGGCCGCGAGGATTGCCCTACTCCCGTCCCGACGGAGGGAAACTAACCGGGGCTTTACTTAAGCCTGTCCAATTTCAGTTTGGGCCTAGTTTCCGTTCCCAACTTATTTGGTTCTAAACATTTTCAGGCCCGCCCAGCTCCCACTCGCCTCATGCCCTCGTGCATGACCACACGCGCTTCAGTGCACGCGCCTCCACCTCGACGGCGGTTTTCTTTACAGATCACCTGCTTCCGCCTGCCACTTTGAAGATCGCCATTATCGTCCTCCTAACAGCTTCCTTCGAAGAATGTGATTTCCGCTTCTCAACAGCTCGACTCTCTCTCTCTCTCTCTCTCTCCCCCCCCCCCCCCCCCCCCCCCCGCCATGGGTAACACTTCCTCAATGCTCACTCAGTACGACATCGAGGAGGTTCAGGAACACTGCAAGCACGCATGTAATGGCCTCTTCTCCCTCCCTCATCGACCAAAGATCCTCCCTTTTCGATCCGTTGGTTAGTTTGATTTCGCCCGTGCACTTTAAGAATTGCGCTTGCTTTGCAGTTTCGCAGCAGGAGATCGTGTCACTGTATCAGAGGTTTTGCCAGCTCGATCGCAGTGGAGGCGGCTTCATCTCCGCGGATGAGTTCCTCTCGGTACCTGAATTCGCAGTGAATCCGCTCTCTCAGGTCACTCTTCGAACTAACGCTTGAGAACGTGTCAGTGTTCTTGGAAATTGCTAAAGCAATGAGGAATAAAAGTGCGTTTGCATTTTCTGACATATGATTGCAACATCTTTTGTTATCTTCTTCAGAGATTATTGAGGATGCTGGACGGTTTGAACTTCAAGGAATTTGTTGCCTTCTTGTCCGCATTCAGTCCCCATGTTTCGTTGCAACAAAAGATCGAATGTGAGCAACCGCTCGAGGCTACTCGATGTCGAAACTATAGGAAGTTCCATCTTTTGGTGTTGCATTCACATCTCATTCCCTAGTTTTATGTTGCAATGTGTGATTTTGTAGTTATCTTCAAGTTATATGATTCGGATAGCAACGGGAAAGTCGCGTTCCACGATATGTTGGATGTTTTGCGGGATTTGACGGGACAGTTCATATCTGAGCAGCAAAGGGAGGTGGGTTCCTCTCTAATGTTGCTCATTCAGCTCATCTTGAAGCTTGCTAGCCTCTGATTTCTGCCAAAGAAAAAAGTTTAACCCTCTTTGATCCGAGAGTTGAGGACGTGAATATCACAGCAACTTCTAGCATTAAGATGCCACTAGCAAACTTGAGCTTTGTTATAGCCTTCTTCCAGTTAAGATGAGCCCAACATTAATGATATTCATAATTTTCTCACTGCCCCATTCGAATTCTTGCAGCAAGTTTTGACTGAAGTCCTCGAGGAAGCAGGCTACACTAAGGATTCTATGTTAGTCTTGTCTGACTTTGTGAAGGTAAGTTGACCTATTTGCCTACTGCTAAGATATGGTCTATTAATTATCGTTTGCATGCCATGCAGATTATCTTTCAAACTTCTTGTTGGAACTTTGAGGAGCCTTTCCTTTCTATCGCATTTTTGCTGAGGAAAGGAGTTTTTGCATTGGGATGAAAAATTCTAGTTTATGGCTTTAATCTCTCGAACATCGATGGTCCTTGTGCTTTGTATGACATTATTTTAGAGAAACTTGTGGATTGAAATTTTTTAATATATCCTGCTGACTGCATTTTCATGACCCTTTTAACTTTCAGAAACATCCATTCTGGCATTTAAGTTATTAAAAAATCTAAATAATCAAGGAACTGCTCAATAACTTGTAGCCACTAATGGTCTTAGGGATTTTTGCGGTACATAGAAAGTTGCTTTAGGACGAGAAATGAGTGCGAGAGTATTACTTGCTCAACTGAGTAAAAAAGTGTTACTGCAGGGGAACGTATTTTCTATCTAGACCTAGAGTGGCCTTATACTGTCAGGTATTGCTCACAAGATGGGCCTGCGGATAACAATCAAAATTGAAGATAGGCAGCCGAATTTTGCTCTAGTGACTAATACTGTCCTTTGAATTTCGTCAATGACTCAGTGCTATGAAAAATACTTATTTTTCTTCCTTTTTTTGTCAAGTATGGCAAACCTCCATTTGCAAGACAGGTTATGTTCTCAGAAGATTTCCAGTTTAATCCTTACTTCTTGGGTGATTATCGTGACCATAAGTAATAGGACGACCCAGATTCATTCTGAGTGAATCCTTAAATTGGAGTTTAACAATGTACATGACTTGAAAATGGTATTTAGAGATTGATATAGCCTTGGAATAACAGCGGGATTAAAAGAAGTCTTGTGTGAAAACTTGACAGCAGATGCTTCTCTCTTGTAGTTCAATCTGATCAAGCAGCAACAAGTCCTAGTTTTAGCACCCATACTTTGTCTCAGTATTTGGTGATCGCATTCATGCTTTTTGTGTTTCCCTTTAGTGTGAACACCCAGCGCATGGTCGTACTTGTTCAGCGTAGCTGGTAACTTTAAGGATATAAACTGGCACGTGAAGTGCATGCGGTTATGTTCTTGCAGATTCTTGGCAGCTCTGACTTGAAGATGGAAGTTGAGGTCCCAGTAGACTAAAGCGACATTTAATTGGATAAGTCAGTCAATGGAGAACTTGACACGATCCTTGTTATATATGAAGAACTGTGATTGGTCGGTTTGATATGTTTACCTAATAACCTGGTCACTTACCTGTATGTCAATGCCCGATTGGTTTTGTTTCAACCAAGATGCTGCACTACCTAACTTGATAATTCAGTTCAGTCAGCAATAGTCTTGTTTTTGGTGATTTGGCTGTAGTATTTGACAGTGCTTGTTCACACATTGCATAGCTTTGCAGTTTTTTGCAAGCATGATGGTGTCATGATCATGGGATAACCCTTTTCGTGCTGACGTAAATGTGTAAGGTTTTATCTGTAGACTATATGGGCTCATGGCCTATCATATAGCCTCGTTGGGATGGGCATGATATGCAATGCTTATAACTTGTTTAATAACATAATCAAGGTAACGGAATACTTGCGAAATTCCACAGTTGAGATGTGTCGTGTGTGTGGATTGGATCTGAAGCAGAAAATTTTACGGCCTCAGTTGTAGATGATCCAAGAATCTTGGCCAAGTCATGTGCAGGTGCAGTGAGAGCAGCAAGGAAGAGTTGGATCAAGACATGTGAAAGGCAATAAACAAAACCTAGGAGATGCTTTGATCAAACACTACAGGACTTGATTGATAATTCCGTGTTGCAGTCGTCGACGAATATGGAGTATGCACGTGTCAACTAAAACCATATAATCTATGATACAATGTCATGCTTTCAGTGTTTAGCATCAAATATAGAGTCTTTAATACTATGTGTATTCTTTAGATTGGTATATATGAGAAAATGATATTATTCAATTGGTACTTGTCGATGAGAAGGAAGGGTTGACCAAATTGATGGAAGTCAACGTGGGCTTCGCCGCCGCCTTTCCGTCTTATCTCCTTGGGATGGGCCAAATTAACTATCGTTTACTAGATCCGTGGACGGTGAGTGTGGAGCCCACCTCACTCCTCTTTCTTCACGAACCCCACCATTGGAGCCATTGTAGCCGTTGGAGCCTCTTTTAACTGCTTTTCAAAAAATCGCAAAAAGAAAACAATGAAAGCCTCGAGAATTTATGTGAACCCCCTTTAGTAGGCAAAAGAGGCATAGAAAGGCAAATGGGGCACACGCAGCGGCAGTACATTCGTTAATCCAACGTCGTGCTCAATAAATATTATTTAAAAGATATTATCAATCGATTCACAAGAAATATCCCATAATATTAAAAGAAAGATTCCATGGACTATCTACAGATGAATCTGGAAAAACTAATTATCCCGGTCTTCTAAGATTAGATTAGGCTAACCGCGGTTGGATAAGCTTCATTTCTTTTACTTTTATGTCTGAACGGATTAGCTGCTTACACTTAGTCAGTTAGTCATCATTGCTGATGGAGAAAGAGGGCCAGATGAATGAAAGGATTTATGGGCCATGGTAATTATGGGAAATGGAGATAAACTCTAGTCTAATTTACGTCAATGCCAGCAAAGGAAACCCCGGATTTCAGATTCCCACTGGGTATCTAAAAGAAAAATCCAATTTTTTAGATAAATATCCGACAAAATCAGGGTTGTTCCTCTCCGTTGGGGAAGTATATAAATTCGGTTTCGAGGGAATTCATGATATTTTGGTGATATTCTCATTTCTTGGAAAGGAATCGAGTCGGTGTTCTTGGTGAGGCTTTGGGGTCTAATTTCGGGCAGTTTCAAAATCAATATCAAAGCCACTTTCTCCTCTCCCTCTCCTGCTTTTTGTCAAAGCAAAGGCCGAGAAAGGGAAAGGGGAAGAAGAGAAAACTGACCCACCTCGTTCTTAGAGATTGTTCCTTTGTAACCGTTGTAGGTGAAAAGGGAGAATCTTTTTGGGCACCGATTGGCCGATGTCTGTAATCATTAAGAACAGAGGCATGTGGGTGTTCGTGCTGCTATATGTTTAACCCATCACGATGATGATGTCGTTCGATCCTTTGACGTTTCTGTCTGCAATGAAGATGATGTTGTTGGCCCCTGGGTTGGAGATGAAAAGGTCGAAACTTGCTTGAGAATTGGCTTAGGATCTGAAGCTTCTTTGGAAAACCTGGGGAGTTGCTTCGCTGCTACGAAAAACAGGTTAATTGTTGGGCTTCTGGGTTGGAGAGATTGTTGGGTTTTGGATTGAAAAGGAAAATGTCGAAACTTGCTCGAGGATTGGCTTAGACTTTGAAGTTCCCTGGGAACACCTTGGCTGGGAGCTGCTTCTTGGAAAGAAAAGAGGGTAAAATTTTCCTTTTTCTTTTCGTTGAATCTATTTTTATTTCCCCTGATTTTCAGTTCTTTGTGTTGAATTTGGAACATTATTGATCATTCCGTGTTCGGATGGTGCTCGTCTCTCCATGTTTTCACTTCAAAAAGAAAACGTGCTGAATCTGAGAAAGGTGTCAAAAGTTCCCTCCATTTTTCTTCTGATTTCAGTTTAGAAATGAGAAGTATTTCAATGGCGAGTCAGGAGAAAGGCTTTTGACTGGTAGCTGAAAACGGGAAACTGGAACGGTTTATCGATCGGTTTCTTTGACTCTCACTTCCCCAATCTGTTTACACGGAATCCAGTTCTCCCAAGCGTATTCTTAGCTCAGCTGACACCAAAGTTGAGTTAGACATTGTTGTGTCCTATCAGCACATAGCCTTTAGTCTTTCTTTTTTTTTTTGGGGGGGGGGGATAATTCTTTAGCTAAGTAAAATTTCGACGTGGTCGATTTTGACCAATGAGTGCGATAAGCAGTTGCTCGGAGGAGTAGTTATGTCGAATCTCGAATGAGATTACTTGGATTGGTTTTCTCTGACTTATTGGAATTTGAGGAGTCCTTTTTGGGCTTATGTTGACAAGTATTGAGTTCATGTATTGATATTTCTATCATTTGCATTTCGTTGCTTCTCATATTCTCTGTACGTATTTTATGTCTTTGCAGTCCGTCTACCATTTAAATCGATTGTTCAACTTTCTCGAACGGGTACAAAGATGGCTGAGGCTACCATATGCTCGGGGATATCCGGAACTGATATTTCTGCTCTCAAACGAGCTCTTTTAGATCAGCAGCAGCTTCTCCAGAAGCTCCATGCTGAACTGGATGTGGAAAGAGAGGCATCAGCAACAGCAGCAAGCGAAGCCCTTGCGATGATTCTCCGCTTGCAGGGAGAAAAGGCCGCAGTGGAGATGGAAGCTAGCCAATACAAGAGAATGGCTGAGGAGAAAATGTGCCATGCTGAGCATTCCCTTGAGATATTCGAGGAGCTTATTTATCATAAAGAGATGGAGATTGCATCTCTTGATTTTCAAGTTCAGGCTTATCGGTAACGTTTACTGTCTTGTGTAGCTGTGATGTTATTACTTGAGTAAAAGATATGGCTTAACTGATATTTTAGCAGATAGCAGAGCACCTATAGACCTATAAAATACAAGCATATCTGTATGAGTCACCAATAGCTCTGAGTAATATAACCATCCAAATCCCTCTGTTATTTTCAGGTACAAGCTCTTGAGCCTGGGGTGGACTGACGTGGGTTTCAACGAAAACAGATTTCCTGAGAATCGTTTCCCTCATAGGTGTGATTTATCAAATGGGGACATGGGTTTTGATCAAAATCCAAGAAGAATGAGCTCTCTGCCTGCTATTTGGTGGACAGATGCTTATCAGAAGAAGGGCATTTTCAAATCGAACTCAGTTGTTCCACCTTCTGAAGCAGTTCCTATCATAGAAGAATGTTTTGATTTGGAAACTAGTCCAGAAACCTTTGATTTGGATAAGAAATACAGCAATTATTCGACGACTGGGGACTTCGACTCATATTGGGAGCAGATAAGAAAATTAGATGATCGGGTGAAGGAAATCTCTCAGAGCAATGGTCATCCTCGTGAAGACAGGTCCATTGACTCTTATTCATTTAGTTCTTCTACAAATGTCCCGGTGAACTGCAGTTGTGCTACACGAAGAGAAAGTACAGTTGTTTCTGATGAGATCAAGTGTTACCAGAATGACCCAGATAATTCTTCTTGTTCGAATGTTGTTCAAGATATTTTTGAAGTCCCCCAGAATGAAGAGAGATATAAAACTCGTGTAAAGGAGAGGAGCAAGTCCATCTCTAAGGCCGACTCTGAGACCCTCGGGTCCCATTCAAAGGATCAGAGTGAGTGGATAAAGAAGATGTTATCTTCTTTAAACCTCGAGGCTAAGCCCCCTAGACCAAGGGAAAATAAGAAGGAAATTGATTCTGCAGAATCCCAGTCGGGTCTTCAACAGCTGCACCAGAGAATTAAGAGGCTCGAGAAGGATAGAACAAACCAGGGGAAAAGCGAAATTGTCCGTGAAGGGTTGGGAGAACAGGAGTTGAACTTGCTCAAGGAGATCCGTGAGCAGTTGAATTCTATACAAGATAAAATGAGATGCAGGAGGAGAAAGAAAGCGCCTCTGCTTGATGAGACTCCTGTTAATACAGTAATGGAGGTATGAGCTTCCGAGTTTCGTTTATTACTTTCCCTATATCGCAAGATTTTCCAATTCTAAATATTTTTTCCTCGACTTGTTTTCAAAATCATGTCGCCTAATGTGTCCTCAATATTTTATCTTCTGGTTATTAAGTATGTAGCTTTCTTGGCTTTTTGAGTTGAATCACAAGTAATAAACATCAACTCTCTCCTTGGACAGGCTATGCTGCACTTCTGGCTTTAATCGGAAATCAAACTGTGGATGCCTATGTCACAGGACAAGAAAAGGAAGAGCCTTTGTTTCATCTCAGGATTGAATTGATAGAAGAATTTTGGAGTTTTTTATAGAGTGGCCAAATTTTTCGGTTTCGGTCAGTTGCCTCTGTATAGATTGTATACTGTTGCATCATGTACATTACGAGCACTAGCCTGTAAAAAATATTGTCGATTCTTCTGTGGATTTCTAGTCAAGCTTTCTGTGTTCTATAAATAATTGCGTTTATGACGTGAAATGATGATTTGCAACCTTTTCCTTTTCATTTAGGGGTCCTCGTTGCCTCGATCAAACTTTTGCCCAAGTTCCATAATCACAGAAACAAAGCAAAAAAGAAGAAAGAAATACTAAGGGTCAGCGTTTATCATTTTGAAAAAAAATAATAATGCAGACGGGGCCGGGCAACTTCTGCTATGGAAGAGAACGCAGCAAAGCGAAGCTAGCAGCTTTTCACTTGGAAGTGTTCATGCTAGCAGGATCACAGCATGGATCTGCCGAGGACATACGATGGTCGGCTATGCAACAAAGCAATTTCCTTTAGAAATTCTGGTGGAGTCCTTATGCAGTTCGGAGCTCAGCATGAGAGGAATAGCATGTTGCTAGACACAGATTGATTCGCCATATGAATTGTGAAGGAGCTTCAGATCAGCCGAGCTGTTTGCTGCGGATGCCAGCAGCAGACCATAGGCTATCAGATCATGCAAGTTTTCTCATTTTGCTGTGTCATGAGCAGTCGACCACAGCGCAGAGAAAGTTATAAATCCGAACAGCACATTGCTCGAGTTTGGAGTAGCCCATGAACAACCAATACCAAACTAAATGGTATTGGGATTAATCCACTAAAAATTTGTTTTTTTTTTTGGCTCGAACACTAAAAGTTAATTCACGTTCTAAGAAAGTACTGATTTACATGATTTTTGAACATTTTTTCTAAACCAAGCCAATGCTGTCCATTTTTTGTGAAATTCTATTGCAAGCAATTGATTAGGATAATCTAAAATTGCCTACCGAATTATACAACTGAAAATTCAAAAATTCTCTTTGTTATCGAAAACACGCAATCTTCGCTGCAATAACGAATCCCAAGCACATAAAAAATTAAATTGGGGAAAAAAAGAGAAAAAGGGCGTTACTATGATGGCATTCGCTTTTCAAATTTGATTCTCTCGATAAGATTCTCTGTATTTTTTTTTTGAGTTGCAACTCTTTGTATTATTTTATTAACTTATTTTTTTATTTTAACCAAAAAATAAAAAGGGAAAAATAACAGCACAACACAAATTTTTTTCAGAAATCACACTGCAGCACAAAATAAAATCATTTCAGAGACAACACATAATTTTTTTTTTATCACCATGTAGCACGGCATTGGCATTCCGTCAAGAATTAGATGAAATTCTGAAGCGTCAAACTTTTTAGGGATACTTTCGCACAAAAGGGAACTTGATGGACTAAATTATAATAAATAGAATAATATAAACTTACTAAAAAAAGGGAAGTGGTGGCTGATTGGGAGGTGGACGGGGCTTTCTACCGACCACCGGACCCCAGATTGAGTTCACTGGCCGACACAAGTCAGGTCAATGACCCCAGTCAGGGTGTGGGTGGCCGAAATTGGAGCCCTCGAACCCCCGACGACTGCTAGGATCCCCACAATTGGAGGGGATAAGGGCTCCTCCCCCAGCTACCAACCCCTCGATTAGGGTCACCGGCCTTGTTTGAGCAGGCCGGCGACCCTAATTAGGGCTGGATCGTTAGTGGAGAGCCCTTGACCTCAGCCAACCTTTTTCCCTTTATTTTTTAGTTTTATATTTTTTAATTTATTTAATGTAATTTAGTCTCTCAAGTTTCATTTTATGCGAAAGTACTCCTAAAAAGATTTTCATGTCAGAATTTTGTTAAATTCTTGATTGAATACTAAAGGTGTGCTACACACGGTCATAAAAATATTTTTTTTATTGTCTCGTGAAATGATTTTATTTTATGTTGCAATGTAATTTTCGAAAAATTTTATACTGAGGTGTTATTAAAAAAAAAAGAACAAATAGACATATTTTTGGTTTGTCTGTGAGTTTGTCTTTTCTTGGATTTTTTCAAAGAAATATCTGACAAATATATATCACCAAAAGTGGGCATTTCTGGAGAGGTTTAAGAGAGGTTTCCGTTTCACTGCCGTTCCCTCCTACTCTCTCTCTTCTATTGAGGGCTGCTGTCTTATCCCCATAGCAATGGCTTCCACGGCCTCGTTCTCTGCGACCCCGACAGGAGCTCGGCTTCCCTGTTTCCCACGGAGACACAGAGCCTCCTCTAGCAAACCCTGCAGGAATCCTACTTCATTCTCGAATCCCAGTTCTTCTTGTTCCTCCTCCTCTCCTTTCCCTCTCTTCAATCTCAAATCCCCTCCGAGCTCAGTTCCCCACCTCCACCCCGTCAGAGACGCCGTCCATGACAACTACGTCGGATTCCTTGAGAAGCCGCCCACTGACTTGAGCTTAATTCGCGGAATCACTATTGAAGAACCAACTCAAGAAACAACCCAAGAGCCAAGACCCAGGATTTTCATCAAGGACCCACCTTGGATATACCCGATATTCCTCAAAAATGTCTACAAGAAGGCCTCTCCTCAGGAACCCAACTTGCTGGAGTTCAAGAAGATCGACGAGAGGATCAAAAGGTACAACCTTTTGAGGAGAAGGCAGATTAAGGCCGAGACCGAGGCTTGGACTAAAATGGTGGAGGAGTATAGGGAGCTGGAGCGAGAAATGAGGGACAAGAGCTTGGCCCCGAATCTGCCTCACGTGAAGTCTCTATTTCTCGGCTGGTTCGAGCCGTTGAGAGAGGCTATTACAGCAGAGCAGAGGACCCAGAGGACAAAGAAGAACAAGGCAGCTTATGCTCCTCACATAGAGCTTCTGTCTGCTGAGAAAATGGCGGTCATAGTGATGCATAAGATGATGGGGCTTGTGATGGTGGGGCATAACGATGGGTGCGTGGAGCTTGTTCAGGCTGCTGTTCAGGTCGGGATGGCAATTGAGCAGGAGGTGAGATCGCGAGAGCCTGATTACTTTGGATACATGGTGATCTCTATAATTATAAAACTTTTCTATATGAGCCCTTTGTTCAAGTTTTAGCATTTTCTTGCCTTTGGAAACTGCTTACTCATAGTCGCTAGAAAAGCGAATTGGTGTTAAAGGAAGACTTAATTTTGACCTCGAGTGGTTTCGGTATTTGCGTGTCAGTGTATAGCGGAGAGAACTCATAGAAACTGAATTATTTGCCTTTGGAGTTCAGGGTAATTTGTAAGTTCTAAGAAATACAAGATTCTCCATTTAATTCATTTAAGTGTCGGGGTAGTCTGTTTTAATTACCCTTGCTACCTTTCACTATCAAGTGATTACTAAAATTTAGGCCCATGTTAGTGTAGTTATATCAATGGTCAAGTTGATATGCTTTAGCCACGATGTTTGGTTCATCATTCTTCCAGGTCTGTCCAGATAAAATTTTCTTATTTCGTCCAGTCACTTTATGTCAGAACTGCCTTATTATTGTGCTCCGCATATGGGAGAGATACCTTTCCATAAGTCGATTATCTTGAGTTACACATGGATTATCTTGACCTAAGCTAAAAAACGACTGACTGTTTCGAAAACTTGTTGATGATGAACCTCCATGGATTCATCTATATAAGCCATGGCTAAAGTTGCAAAAATAATAGCTTGAATACCCCTTTTAAATAATCCAAGGAACATGACAGTTATAGGAACTACTAAAGTACTAAAGAAACAAGAACAACAGGTATTAACTCTTTAGCTAATATATTTCCGAAAAGTTGAAAACTAAATGACAAAGGTTCTGTGAAATCTTCTAAGATGTTAATGGGTAAAAGGATGGGAGCTGGTTGTTTGTATTTACTGAATTAACTTAATCCTTTTCTGCTAAGGCCTGTATAGAAATAGGCTACTAACGTGAGTACAACTAAAGCAACGGTAGTATTTATATCATTCATGGGTGCAGCTAATTCCCCATGAGGTAACTATATGATTTTCTGTGGTGAAAGAGCCTGACCAATTAGAAACAAAAATAAACATTAACATAGTTCCAATAAAAGGGACCCATGGTCCACATTCTTCTCCACTTTGGGGTTTTGCTGGCGTCTCAAATGAATTCAACGACATATTAGAAGAAATTCTGACTGTCATGATTTTTTCAATATTATTATCTCAGGTTATGGTTCATAGTTTACTGAAGAAGGCAAAGAATGACCGTAGAAAAAGGGATGAAGTTGAGACTGAAGAAGATCTGGACAAAGAGAAAGAGATTCACCGGAGACAGGTTAATAGCTTAATAAGAAGGAAAAGATATAAGGATGTTCAGAAGCTTGTGAAAAATGAAGAGATCAAACCTTGGGGTCGAGATACCCAGGCCAAGGTTTGCCAAATTCTGCTTTAGTTGTTTCTGGTCCTCTGCATTTACATACATATTTGCAGATGTGGTCATTTTATTCTTGGATTTTGATCCATTCATGCAGCTTGGGACTCGCTTGATAGAAATATTAACTGAAACAGCTTATGTCCAACCTCCTGTCAAGCAATCAGTGGACAGTCCACCTGATGTCCGTCCTGCATTCACCCACAAATTAAAATTGGTTAAAAAGGATCCAGGGTAAGCATCTGGTCTGTGCTCTTCTCTTCCCAATTTAATTTAGCGCTAAGATGTAAGGTCCAGGTGTTTTTCTCATAGAAAGAATTTTGACCCGAGGAATGGTCCAAATATTTGACTTTCTTGACGATGCAATGTATGGTGAAACATGTAAACATAGCGGTTGCCTTCAGTTTTCTTTGAGGCGTGACACCTGTAAAATCAAGCTGAATCCTGTTTTGGTCCTTGCAGGCAAAAGGTTGTGAAGAGGTATGGTGTCATAGAGTGTGATCCTTTAGTTCTTAAAGAACTTGATAGAAGTGTAAGTTCATAATCCTCTTGATTGCAACATGGCTGTGTTATATATCTTTTGCACCGCCCGGTTTAGTTATTTTCGCGCTTATGGTATAGGCTCTTGGCCTAGTCAAGATTTGGATATCTTCTTTTTGAATTCTGATAAGATTGGTTGCTCCAAATAATAATTTTTATTCATTAATTTATGGTGTTCAGCACTTATTTTTCTTTAAAATTACAGAAGTAGAGACCTTCTTAACGTAAAAAAGTGCTGCTTTTGAAAATCTCCTGTAAATTATATAATATCTCTTTGGAAGTCATAATCTTTTGATTATATAGATATGGATGCATTTCTACTTTCTCCCACTAAACCGGTCCTCTCTTTTGTTTTCCCTTTGCAGGCAAAGCATATGCTAGCTCCTTATATGCCAATGTTGGTTCCTCCTAGAAAATGGAAAGGGTATGAATTCCATGGAATCCATTTTCCTTTCTGTGGTAGTGCGATTGCTCATATCCTTTCTCTTGTTCCTCATTGTCATCAGTTAAGATCCCAAATCTAGGGAAAGCAAAAATATATCTAAAGATACTCCTGGAGGTAGAAAGCTTGCAAAGATATTTGTTAAGCAACTGATTATCAAAGCTTGAGATGGTTGTCAAACATGCAATAATGTGTGCTGAACGACGTAAAGATTACTAAGTTCTTGTTATTGTTTAGCTATGACAAGGGTGGATATTTCTTTTTGCCCTCTTACGTCATGCGTACTCATGGATCTCGGAAGCAGCAAGATGTGCTAAAGACCATTTCAGAAAACCAAATGCCAGATGTGTATAAGGTAGAAATTTTGTTCCTGGTGTTCTCCTTTGGCATCTCATATTCTGATAGATGATAGTAAGTCTCCATTTAGATCCTAGTCCTTTCTCAGTTGTGATCTGAGGCTTCATGGGTTTATGGATTCATCGCTTCAACGGACTAAACATCAAACTGCCAGCTGTTGCTGAACTATGGATTTATGGGTTTAACAAGTTCTATAAACATAGAAACGAAATAATTCGAGAATGTAGATTTAGATAAATTGGAGCTGTACAATGGGTTCATTTGTACATATGGTTCACCAGAACCAGAATGACAACGTCCCCAGTCCTCATCCTTGTAAACCAGCAGGCTGACCTGCTTCACTTCTCAAAACAACATGTTCTGCATTTCAGAATTAAGAAGTAAATTTCTCTTTTTATTGGCCTGAACTGAATAGGCACTTGATACACTTGGAAATACTAAATGGAGGGTGAACAGAAGAGTGCTCGCTGTGGTGGAGAGCATCTGGGCCCAAGGTGGCAATATGGCAGGCTTGGTTGATAGGGAAGATGTGAGCAATCGCGGTGATTTGATTTCTTACATTTGAGAAATATGTTTCTTTCTAAACAGAAACCCTCTTCCTTCTCATTGAAACTGCATATTAATATTGTATTCTGAACTAATTGTTTGGTGTGTTTGCAGCAACCCATGCCTGAGAAGGTGCTGTCAGAAGATGGAGCAGATATTGACATGTGGAAGTGGGAGGTCAGGAAGGCAAAGAAGGTTAACAGAGAAAGGCACGCGCAGCGATGCGATATTGAACTTAAACTCCTTGTATAACCTCTCTCTTCCTTCTCGGAAAATTATTCTCATTAGTAAGCTCTAGTGAAATATTTTATGAAAGTTCATTCTACCTGGTTCTGTTCCTGGCTATACCACTTTGTGATGAGTCTTAAACGCTCATAAACATGGTGTGGTTAGAAGGGAATCTGCACTTGGCGCTCCCCCCCTCCCCCACCCCAATATAAAAAAAACATGGACAAGTACTCATGCTGTCATAGTAATGCACATTTTCCCAAGTTCAATCCAACACTTGATACCTATCTTTTGTATTTTCTAAGTAAAGGAAAATGGGAAATTGAGTCTAGATTGCACAACCACGTGAACATGTTCATGTTTCAAGCTTGAGTTACTTATACCAGTACAGGTTTTCACAGAAAGTTTCTCAAAACAGGTTGCTCGAAAAATGAAAGATGAGGAGGGATTTTACTACCCTCACAATCTTGACTTTCGAGGCCGTGCATACCCAATGCACCCACACTTGAACCACCTGAGCTCTGATCTCTGCCGAGGAGTTCTCGAGTTTGCAGAGGGACGGCCACTGGGAAAGTCAGGTCTCCGCTGGCTTAAGATCCACCTAGCAAATTTGTACTCTGGAGGAGTTGAGAAGCTCTCCCATGATGGACGATTAAGTTTTATCGAGAATCATCTCGACGAAATCTTCGATTCTGCAGACAACCCTATAGATGGGAATCGGTGGTGGTTGACTGCTGAAGATCCTTTCCAGTGCTTGGCAGCTTGCATTAATTTATCAGAAGCATTAAGAAGCTCTTCACCGTATTCCGTAATCTCTCACCTGCCAATCCATCAGGTAAAAGATATATATATCTAGATTTAGCTTTGTCCGCTTACTCTATCTTGAATATTAGGCAAATGCACACAAACTCTTGCTCGGACCAACTTTTGTTTGTGGAACAAAAACACTTAACTAGCTTATCTCTACTTACTTTTCCTATGATGAACCACAGGCCACAACTTTAGTAGTTCCTTGAAATTCTTTTTGGTTGGACAAAAACAGCTACAATCCTTAAATATTCCATATGTGTGTATTATACTGACAATAGGGGGTTGTGTTTTTCAGGACGGTTCCTGCAATGGCTTACAGCACTATGCTGCTTTGGGAAGAGATGCTGTATGTTTTCTCTTTCTCTTTGCTTTAGTTCAGTGTCACTAAAATAAGCACATTGGCAAAATTCAACAGAGTATAAGTCATAATACTCTCGGGGTTCCCTGCAATCCTTGAGACTTGCATTGAAGTCTTATTCATGACTTGCATTAGCATGTCTAAAAGTTTCGATTCAAGTTCTGTAAGTGTTGAAGTTTTAGCTAAGCTGTAATATTCTACCTGAGCCTTAACTTTGGCATCACTGTTGGACATTAAAAATCGAATGGTCCTCCTACATTGGTTTCTGCTGATTTATGTAACTTGAGTTTGCTAATCCGTTTCTAGTGCTCATGTCCTTCACATATTGTGCTGAATGTGTTTCTTCAGCTCGAAGCAGCTGCAGTCAACTTAGTAGCAGCTGGGAAACCTGCAGATGTCTATTCAGAAATTGCTCTGAGGTATTGAAAAGTACCAGACATAAATTATACTGCCACAAACCTTGCGATATTTTCTGATATTTAACACTATCAAGTCTACATTGTTATTTTCGACCTTTAATGCTTTCACCTGAATTTTTACTTTGTGAACTACAAGGATGTCCAGCAAGCGAATTAACAAAAGAGTTTTCCATGCTGTAATTAGTTTTATCGAACAATTTGGAACTTCTTTATCATTCCTTCCTTTGATTTAGTATCTGAAGAGTATTTTTTTCCTTTTTTTGGGTCGCAAGGGTGCATGAGATTATGGAGAGGGACAGCAAAAGAGATCCTGCTGCCTATCCTAATGCATCATTGGCCAAGATTCTAGTTAATCAGGTTCTCCTCCCTTGCACTGATTCTCACTAGGTTCCTGTTTTAATATTATGTGGAATCTGCTCTTTTATTTTTTTAAGAGGATTTTTTCTTGTTTTCTTATAATTGAAGTTTGCAAGGCTTTCAGGTGGATCGTAAATTGGTGAAGCAGACAGTGATGACTTCTGTCTATGGCGTGACTTTCGTCGGAGCCCGTGAGCAAATAAAGAGAAGACTTGAGGAGAAGGGTGTCATTACTGATGAGAAAATCCAATTTGCTGCAGCTTGCTATGCCGCTAAAGTAAAGCTTTTCCCAAGTTCACTATCCCTCCGTTACTTTGTTGTTATCATTTCAGTGATCTTAATTCTTAGATAAATTTTATCTTTTGATGATTCCAAACTATAATTTGCTTATTGGAACATCATGATCGAGTTTGGTATTTTTCTTCTTTATTTGATTTCCATCTTATCCTTTTCTCAAACCCAATATGGGCATATGCAAATTAATGGCACTACTGCTACATTCTGGAGCTCACAGATTTTGCTCTATAGGTGACACTAACGGCGCTTGAAGAGATCTTTGATGCTGCTAGAGGAATAATGGGTTGGCTTGGTGACTGTGCGAAAGTAATTTCTTCTTCTTCTTCTCCTTCTTCTTCTTCTTCTTCTTCTTAAATTATTTTTCAGAACTTGGAATGATATTTTATGATAAATTCAAGGTGAATATATGTTAACATTAAGAATGGTTATTTTACAGGTTATTGCCTCGGAAAATCAGCCGGTTCGCTGGACTACCCCTCTCGGTCTTCCTGTTGTACAGCCTTATTATAGGAATGAGCGGCATCTCGTAAGATCCATAGCCACGTTTGATCTTCTAAGCCATTTTATTACATTTCTTGTGGAGTAAGAGAATAACGAAAGTCTTAGGAAATCTCATTAAGTTCATTTTGCAGATTAGAACCACGCTTCAGATATTGGCCTTGCAGCGAGAGGGGGACAAAGTAATCTTACTTCCTTCCTGACGCTTTCAGTTTTCAATCTTCATGATTAGCAATTAGTATGATGATTATATTAAGATAGTTGATTATTGCTTAAATCTTATTTAGGTTGATGTTAGAAGACAGAGAACTGCGTTTCCCCCTAACTTCGTTCACTCGCTTGACGGCACTCACATGATGATGACTGCTGTTGCGTGTGGGGAAGCAGGGTTACATTTCGCAGGTTGGTATCGGTGTATTTGTAATCCTGAAGATTAAAAAAAATATTTTATTTTATTTTATTTTTCATATTTTGTCTACATATCTGTCGATCGATTTGCAGGTGTGCATGACTCCTTTTGGACACATGCCTGTGATGTCGAGACGATGAATCACATTCTGCGGGAAAAGTTTGTGGAACTCTATAACAGGCCTATTCTCGAAAACGTAAGTTCCACCCAATTATTCGTTTACTTATTGACCTATTTATTTATGAGAACACTTGCTTGTGGATGTAGAAGTTTCATATCATCCTCTTTCTTTTCTGCTGGACTTATCATTTGATCGCAAATTTCTTCTCCAGTTGCTCGAGAGTTTCGAGACATCATATCCAGCACTGACATTCCCGCCCTTACCTAATAGAGGCGACTTCGACTTACAGGAAGTCCTCAAGTCTCCATACTTCTTCAACTGATGTATTGTACATCAGTTACAGTTCAAATCTCCTGTACAGCCACAACTGAAACTTGTCATGGATACTGGTGACCTAGACCCAAATCAACCGAAATTCGTAAGTGCATCACCAAAACCCAGAGATTTTGCCTGCGAACAAGTTGCAAGGTGCAGAGGGTTAGGAGCTGGCATAAGCATTTTATTGGACGTCTGTCAACCCCTTTTAAGGTTGAATAGTCTAGAGTCTCCTGTTGGGACTTGAAGAACCTGAGATCTTTCTCCACGCTGTTTTACATGGCAGGAGAAAACGGTTCAGATAGGACTTCTGCTGCAGATCTGAGGTAGGGATAGTTCGTTTCTCGGTGTATATTGTCAAGGGACACTCACGGTCCCCTTTTTTCTGTATGTATATCATGTCTTTTGCATTGATTATATGGAAACACAGAATGTGATAGGTGCTAGTCTGTAGGAGATAGAAGAAGAGAGCTGCAGGATAGATAGTCAATTAAGAAAGCCTCCAGATTCACTTGATGTAAGCTCGAAAAGCAGTTACTTGCTGGGTATACACTCTTCCTCCCAAGTATTGAAATATTCGAGTTCCCAAAGTTCCTTGCTGTCTTCCACTCAGCATTTCACTCTGGCAGTGACTAACATAAGAACATCAAAGGAAGAAACTAATGAACATTGACTAGCACAATTTTCACAATTTGAAAGCTGAACCACAACTCACTAAGACAAAAATGGTGTGAGGAAAATTTGTTTTATCAGAGCCACAGACTTCCAAAAGCTTCTTCAAGAGCCCTCTTCTTAGTGAACTCAACAGTCCATCCTCCAGCTCTGCTACCTCTCTCTGCTCGAATCTTCATCATCTCCTCATCATCATAGGCATGCATATCAGGCATGGGTCCAAGAGGCATGGGCTGTGGACCCATTCCCATCGGTCGGGGCTGCCCTCCAGCCATTGTGGGAGCATACTGTCCTTGTTGCCCAGTGTTCGTATCCTGAGAGCCTTGGTTGAAAGCCTACCGCATATGAAGGAATAGTTAGAACCTTGCATCATTTATTATTTTACCCACACAATGGCAAATATATAGAAACCAAAAGGTATTGATCAGACATCTCGAAATATGGTTCTGGGGCATCAACTCATTCCAAATGAAGTCAAATAGCAATGAGGAGAAATTTGATTTCCAACTTATTCTGCCCAATTAAATTATTTCACTAAAGCTTCAATGGTACTTTACTTTCATGGCTTAAAAATCTGCCAACAATATTAAGGTAAGCGGAACCAAATGAACCAACAAACAGAATTGTGTAAAGGATTATACTATCTTTAAGAAACTCTTGACAAAATTTGAATCGACGGGGACAGATCATTTGTCCAGATTGGTGCGATTCTTACCCCATCAGAGTCGTTTTGGAGAGGCTGTCCTTTACTTGCGGCAAGAGCTGCAGCTAATTCTTCAGCCTGAGAATCAGCCCAATTAGTAAACAAGAAGCGAGGACAGAGTTTCAGTATAAGTAATTAGAAAAGTCTAATGATATACAATTCCCAAAATGCATAAGTAGTATATAAAGCTTTGCTTAAAAGTCAAAATAGAAATAAGGTGGTGCAGCAAGCCGAGAGTGAGAACTTCAAATGCAAGATAAAAACACATGAGTACCTTTCTAGCCCGATTAATCATAATCTGCTCAACATTTTCTTCCTGATACTTTGCAATCTTCGCCTCAATTATGGGAACATCCACCCCTTCAATCAAGTTGATTGCTGCAAGACTTCTGTATGTCAGGAATCTAAAACAAGGTCTATCAACAGAAAGTGCTGTTTAAGTAGTAAATAAACTTACTCATTTCCTCCACTTCCTCTAGATAATCATTGTATTCTCTCAAAGATGGGAAATCCCCCTCTCTTTTGTTGAATCTGTTCGTTTGCAGCAAACAAACATGTCACAATAAAACATGGCTCATCGTTCTTCTTTACGATTGCATGACCCAGCTCAAAAGGGCTATCATGTTGCAGAGAATAAAAGATTTTGGTAACACCGCTGTTGAATACGTAAACTAGAACTTCTTGTTTGCTCATAATTCTGATAGAGAAGCAAACTGGTTTATTTTTAACATCAGCTCCTAAGTCTAATTATTTCTCAGAAACAGGGATGCTTAAGACTTCCAAGAACCCTTACCCCTAGAAAAATGGGTTTAGGAATTTACTCAGAGTAGAAACTGTCAGATGCTGAACCCCCAAATAATGTAGAATACCGATACACAACATTCGAGAAGCGAGCCCCACAGAAAACTAGAACCAAATTCAGCATGTGTATGTGCCAAAGAACATTTTTCACCACAAAAAAGCTGCAGACTTGCTATTGCTTTCTTCTGTATTGGGGGAGAGAGAGAGAGAGAGAAGGGTACATGCTAGATATCCTCCTCCTTATGGAGATCTCCTTGTTGTGAGGATTGGTGCTGGAAACCACCATCTTTATCCAGCACCTCTCGCTCAGTGAAGCTTTACCCCCCCTGATACAATTCAAGCATCAAAATTTGACAAAGATCAGCAACCAAACAAGGCAATACAAAGCAGTCACTCCCAAATGAGATAGAACGAAGCCAAACTCCTAGCTAAGCTCTACATTGCAACCAAGTTTCTACACAATCTTCATCGACATACCTGAAAATGAAACCTTCTATCAGCTCAACTTGGTCGAAGTGCCCCGCAAGACCCCTCAAGCATTTCCGTTCAGTAGTCCACGAACTGGAACCATACAGCCGCCATTGAAGAGGATCCCGAGCTCCTTCTCAGCTCGCCCGCAACAAAATTCGGCACCGATTCTGTTGGCTCAGAGCGAGGGTTGTGCAATTGCAGAACTCAATCTGCAGCACAGAACAATCTGCGAAAACCTAATTTCAACTACACCGAAGAGTAATGCATGACCATCGGGCAGGGCTCTCGCCGGCGGCCATGTACGGGTTCCCACCGGCAGGAAAGTAGTAAGCAGTGGGGGATTCCGATTGTTTGACGGCTGAAGAACTATATTTATTTGGAACATTTTGGATAAAATATCACTTCACTCCCCAAAGTTTAGTTTTTCAAACTTTGCTCCCCAAAAATCTCAATGCTTTATTATTCGGTGCCGCGGAGAGGGGAGCACAGCATATAGCAGAGGACGGAGAGTCCGTTGCAGGTGGCGGTCGGTCGGCCTTGCGCCGCCGGAGTCCGCCGGGATCTTTATCCGACACCGAGAGGATAGGACCTGTCCGGCAAGGGACAGACACGGTTGTCATCTCAGCTGTTGAGAGAGTGGGGCCCACATGAGACGCTTTATCCGATAACGAAGCAGAGGATATCACTTCCACTCTTCTAACCAGTGACCACACCACAAAGAGTGAGAGACCGAGCTGACACCTCAACAGAAGACCCGACAATGGCGGCCTCCTCGGCTCTCCCCCCGCTCCCTCCGCCGCCACATACATACGCCGCTGCTGCCGCCTCCATCCCCCCTCCGACCCTCAAGACTCCGACCATCCGCTCCCGCCTTAGCAAGCTCTGCCAAGAAGGGCAGCCCCACCTCGCGCGGCAGTTGTTCGACACAATCCCCCGCCCCTCTACTGCCCTGTGGAATACCCTCATCATCGGCTTCATCTGCAACCACATGCCCCAGCAAGCCCTCCTCTTCTACTCCCAGATGAAGAACTCCGCCCCTGCCATTCGGTTTGATTCCTATACTTACTCCTCCACCCTCAAGGCCTGCGCTGAGGCCCGCAGCTTAAAGCTTGGTAAGGCCCTTCACTGCCATTTCGTTCGCTGTGAAAGGAACCCGAGCCGGATTGTGTATAATTCTTTGCTCAATATGTACGCGACATGCTTGAGTGCAACGGAGAGTGAGATGGGTAGTTTTCTTGGTTTCCGGGAGCTTAAGTATGATCTAGTCCGTACGGTTTTCAACATGATGCCCAAGAGAAATGTCGTTGCATGGAATACTTTAGTAGCATGGTACGTGAGAACTGAGAGATATGGAGAGGCGATTAGGCAGTTCAGAATGATGATAAAAACAGGAATAAGGCCAAGCCCAGTCAGCTTCGTGAATGTCTTTCCCGCAGCATCGAGTGGTGGGAGGATCAAGCTTGCTAATGTCTTGTATGGTTTAGTTCTTAAATCGGGCCATGAGTTTGTGGATGACTTGTATGTTGTAAGTTCGGCAATATTTATGTATGCCGAGCTTGGTTGCCCTGATATTGCCAGGAAGATTTTTGATCTCTGTTTAGAGAAAAGCACTGAAGTTTGGAACACCATGATTGCCGCGTATGTTCAGAATAATTCTCCTGTTGATGGGATTAAGGTTTTCGTTGAGGCACTGATGTCTGCACAGACTGATCTTGATGACGTGACCATGGTGTCGGTTCTAACAGCGGTTTCACAGATGCAGGAACTGGACTTGGCTCTGCAGTTTCATGCGTATGCGATTAAGAAGTGTAGTGAATTGCCAGTTAATGTATTAAACACCATCATTGCTATGTACTCAAGGTGTGGTTTTGTTGAGACATCATTCAAAATCTTTGATAGGATGCTCGAAAGGGATACTGTCTCATGGAACACAATGATATCGGCTTTCGTGCAGAATGGATTGGACGATGAAGGATTGCTGCTCGCCTACGAGATGCAGAGACAAGGGCTCACTGCTGATCCTGTGACACTAACTGCCTTACTTTCTGCAGCATCGAATCTTAAGGATGGACGAGTTGGTAAGCAGATCCATGCATATCTCCTGAGGCATGCATTGCAATTTGAGGGAATGGGTAGTTACCTGATAGACATGTACGCAAAATGCGGTTCAATTTCAAATGCACGAAATGTCTTTGACAGTAACTACATGAGCGACAGAGATCTAGCTACATGGAATGCTATGATTTCTGGGTATGCTCAAAATGGGTTGGCGGAAGAAGTATTTGCCACATTGCGGCAGATGCTTGATAACAGTCTAAATCCTAATGCTATCACAGTCGCATCGGTTCTTCCAGCTTGTAATGCGCTTGGGAATTTAAGTTTTGGTAAGCAAGTCCACGGATTTTCTATTCGCCACTTGCTACACCAAAATGTGTTTGTTGGCACAGCTCTAGTTGACATGTACTCCAAATTGGGTGTTATCAAGGATGCTGAGAATGTATTTAGTATGACTACAGAAAAGAATTCTGTGACATATACCACAATGATACAGGGTTATGGTCAACACGGGATGGGTGAGAAATCACTTTCTTTGTTTCTCTCTATGAGGCATTTAGGTATTGAACCTGACGCCATTACCTTTGTGGCAGTCTTGTCTGCATGCAGTCATGCTGGTTTAGTAGATGAAGGATTTAAGATATTGATGTCAATGGAGAGTGAGTATAATATTAAGCCATGGATAGAGCACTTTTGTTGCATTGCAGATATGTTAGGTAGAGTTGGAAGAGTGTATGAGGCATTTGAGTTCTTTAATGACTTGGGTGAAGATGCTAACAACTTGGCTATCTGGGGTTCTCTCCTTGGTGCTTGTAGAACTCATAGGCAGCTTGAACTGGCTGAACAAATTTGCAAGAAATTGGACAAAATGGGAATGGAAAAGAACGTGTCAGGCTACAAGGTGCTGCTCTCTAATATGTATGCAGACCAAGGCAACTGGGATAGTGTTAACAGATTAAGGGAAGAGATGAGGGAAAAGGGTCTACGCAAAGATGTTGGGCAAAGTTGGATTGATTTCAAAGGCACTGTGAATTATTTTGGGTCGAGGGATCAGAAGCACCAGCAACGTGATGAAATTTACGATATGTTGGCTGGACTAGCTATGGAAATGAGAGATGCCGGTTACAGGCCATCCCTCGATTCCAGTTTTCATGAGATTTATGAAATTGATGAATGAAGAGTTGATTCTGTTTGTTGGATCTGATGGCACCTGACCCCAGAGACTATTGCGTTCTTGGACAGTCAAAGGAGCTTCATGACCAAGGTGGGTATTGACTCACTTATCAGAATAAAAGTAGGCACGTACCTTCTGATGTTACGGTGCCTTTGCCTTCTTAATTGTTGTTACTTGGTGAAACATGAAGAGAGTGCTTGACCAAACAATTATTTCAGTCACTTATCTGCGGATTCAAAATTTTATTTTGCAAAAAAGAATTGCTTGTTTTCAGGTGAAAAGTATTATTTCCCAAAATGGCAAGCAAAATTATCGGTCTGTTATGCAAACTCAAAATCTTTTGATTGAGAGTTCAATCCAAGTTTTCCCACCCATTGAAATTTATCCAACCAACCTATTCCTTGCCTTTCTTCCTCCTCGGGAAAAGCATATTTTAGCTCCTGTCCTGATATTCTGATCCTGGTTCCCCTGAGAAAATGAAAACAGTTGTATGGTTTACCTTTTGCGGCGAGTGCGGTATACTCGGAGCCTGTTGGGTAATAATTTAAGGAACTGGGGAAAATAGGTTCCAGTTCTGGTTCCAACATACATGGTACCCACTGAGCCTGTATCTGGGACCTATTTTTTTTTTTTGAACAAAATTATTTTATATTTACATAATTCTCTATATGCGATGTAGTAGCTACAAAATCCTAAGGAGAGCTTATTTGTTTTGTCTACTAAGGAGAGCTACATCATCCCTTTTTTGCTAAATGGCTACATATAATCTTTTAATCGCTTATTTGCTTTGTCTACTATATAATCCTAAGGAGATCTATAAAATTCTTTAATGCTGTGGATGGATGGATGTGATTCGATTAATCTATGTCAACATTTATGTGTTTTGCGTGATTTTGAGTGAGATCTTTTTTATTTTAATTATTTATTTCATTTATTGTGTTTGAAGAGAACAAAATAGAAGAAATAGTTATAGGTTCCAACAGGTTATCCAGAACTTGTAGTATAATTCAGGTTCCATTCTAGGTCCCAACAGGGAGGGTCCAGTTCCAAAATCTTGGAACATAGGATAAGGTCCGAGTACTGTAAAAAAAAAATCAAGGTACTCGGATCAGCAAACCCCTATGGCTTTGCTGATATCAATTTCCATTTCCTCTCGTTATTTTATTTATTAGAAACTAGTAATGACGGTTTGAAGTTCCCAAAGGAATTTCGTAAGTGACTACTTATCTTAAAAGCTTTAAGCTCGTATAAAGCACCTGAATAATGTATATCAGGCTTTTTTAAACAGAATTGATGGCCACCAAGTGGCAATGCTAATTAGTTTCAATAATTTCTTCTTAGGTATGACAAGGGTGGACATCTTTTTACCTTCTTATACAATCTGGACTCATGGATCTTGGGAAGTAGCATGGCGTTAAAGGCTATATCACAAGAGCAAACCCAAATGTGCATAAGGTAATAAATTTGTTCACGTGCTTTTTGTTGGGAATTGGTGTATGCCCTAGAGGTAATCTATAATCAGTTTTGTAATATGATATCTATTTCATTATAAAACGAGGCATATCTGTTATTGTGTAGATTGCGCTAAATATGATTTTACACAATAATGTCCTTGGAATAGTAGGTTCAATAGGCATCAAGTGTGACTTGATTGTGAGATCCTATAATTACTGAACATTATTCCTAAATGTCCATAGTCAAAGTATTATCGTTAATTAGGACAACGTAATACGGTTAGACTAGTGTGAGTGTTGATTGATGACCAAATCTCATAGGTCATGGATATGGAGATATCAAATCACACAACATGTATACATTAAGAGTAATGTGTATTGGACTGACCCGCCATGAGATTGCTACATGGGTTGTTACGTGACTGTCATTAGCATATCTAAAAGTGACTATAGTTAATGGTCCTTTGACTTGAGGTCACCATGATTCCTAGTGTAATGTCGTATTTTTGATACTGTCAAACGCCACCGTAACTGGTTGGTATAAAGATAGTTATTGGGTATGCCACAAAGCATGGAAAAGAATGTGAGTGACCAAGATGGATTTGTCCCTCCTACGAAACGGAGCGAGATCTCACGGCCACTTGGTGGTTAAGTCTAAAGTGTATGCATACCCAAATGAGTCGATATAATGATATCGAGCTCATTTGCTCTGATAGACTTACCCGGTAAATCAAGAAAGAGAGAATAAGCCATACAAGGATGTCATCGACCATGCCTTGGGCTCAATAGAGATATAGAGGACAATGGATTATATTACACGTATACATAGGTCACGAGGTTCGTCGAGAAATTGACTTTCCGATTACTTGAGTAACAGTGATGCATTGCTAGATGCCGCTCACTGTTTGTATATTAAAATAGAGATTTCGATATTACTATCAACGTAATTGGGAACCTACAGGTCACACACTACGACTAATTGACGAGATATTTTGAAACAACAAATTGTCTATAAAGATTAGATGTTTATGGTGCGACCGATTAATCGGATATTTAATGAGATTAAATTTGCCGATTAATTAGACCCGATTATTAGATTTAATGGTGTGCTAAGTGGTTATTTTTATGGAACCACTTGGAGCCAATTATAGAAGAAACATGGGCCAATTGTATGATAACACTTAGCTATACACATGGACTAATTAAATGATGTCACCTAGACTTACACATGTCACTTGGAGCCTTGATTCCTTTTAATCCCAATCGGTGGGGCTTTGAATTTGTCTTCCCCATATTGCTTATAAAAAAGGGGGCAGCATGCAATGTTTAGATATAAGAGATATATATACATGTATATGGGTGTACGTGTATAAGTGTAAGGAAATTCAAGTTGAATTGTTCAATTTGAATTAATCCTACTAGTCTAATAAATTCGTGGTGTCGTCGTCGGGTGTTTCTTTCGAGTGTTGGTCGCTAGCACCGCCGATCTCGAAAACTCGTCGACAAAGTCGGTGTGGATACCAGTAGAGGCGTCACGCGTGGGACGCTCGGTCGACAACTTTAAATATTCCAGGTACGCTTTTATTTACTCTTACTCTTCTAGTAGGTCTTGGAATTAGTTTCACGGGTAAGAAATTTTGAATTTCTGTTCCTTTTTTACGCTTCCGTTAGCCCCGTGGAACTAGCAATTGGTATCAGAGCCTAGCTAGTTAGAATCTGAGTAGATAATAGCATAAAATATGATTTTATGCTGGTACTGGTATGATTATGTTTGATATTTGCGGTGCATGACTGTTAGACATGGACTATGTCCTAGTTGTGTATATAATAGTTATGCGTTGGGACTATTATGTAATTGTTACATAATAGTGTATGGTGAGATCGATTAAATGTTAATCAAATCCCTCAAAATATTAAGTCCATATCCTTCCACCGTGTAACGCTCGTCAAGACCAAGATCGATGAGTGTGTAGACCTTGCCTTCGCAGGATGCCCTTATCTATCCTAGTAAAGACGTTGTGTTTTACCAGTGGGTCGGACTTAACTGAGCAAGCCTATAGGATTAGGAGTTCAGAGGCATGTAGTTGGGCACGATCTAAAGATAGATTTGAATAAGGAATTATTCACTCAACTAATCAAGAGTTGCATGATGATGCAATGGGAAAGTGAGTTCCCTACCTAAATAGCCAGTTCTGGGTGAATCATCATGAAGCCCTCGCTGACTCAGAGCTTGGTGAGATATGGATCTTTGAGCTATTAGATAATGATATTCTCTGAATCAATGGTTGAGGGTCATTGATTTGATATAAATGTGGGAGCAATATTTATAAAGTCCTCTTAAATATTGATGTGTCATAATACTTTTTTGTATATTTTCTATGGTAGTTACCTATGGGCAGGGAGCACTTCTAGTACTTTCTGTTTGCGATCCGTCCTTGATAAGGACAAACTGTCAGGGAATAAATTTCCTTGGTTGGTATCGAAATTGAGAATTGTTTCCACCCAAGAAAAGAAACTATATGTCTTA